>NC_053163.1:8687359-8987359 GCF_016835505.1 Polypterus senegalus
CAGATGGTTTACTGGACTTGCGTCAGATAACTCCTCCCACAACCTTAACCTTAACCACAGTGTAACTGGGTGTATCGCGTAAAATCGCTGAAGTATAAAGTACAATGACAACCTCCTCAAAGGAGTGAAGCTCTGGAGGTCTGCAGCTTGACTCTGTTGGGGTTATTGCTGTTTCGTGAATTGTCAGATTAGCATTACTGAAAGTCACCTGTTGTGATGACTTTCTATTAGTGAGCAGAGAGATACAGTAACTTGAAGTCAACACCAGTTAGGAGTATAGGAGAGAAAAAAATGAAAGCATGAAGGAGCAGCTCGTGCTGCACTTGCAGGTGTGTTTCAGAAATTTAAATCTGTCGGACTTCCAGTGTGTTAGCGTTACGTCAATTGCCACCACAGTAATGCTAGAGGGTTACTGGAGTAACAATGGAGTAGCATTGTGTGTAAAATCACCTTGTTAGGCCTTTCTCCACTTCATTCATAACACAAATCTTCTTCTGCTGGTCCCCTGAATGTCTGCAGTTGTCTCTGCTTGTAATGTGATTTCTGTTTTCAAACAGCTAAGGAAGAAAAACGGAGATGCTGGATAACTTGTGGTGTGGCTGTTTGCTTCCTGGTGGCATCTGGGATAACAATCACAATTCTGGCCATGAAAGGTACATATAGTCGTAACTTTAAAAAAATCATTTCTTTCTGTAATACATTGAGACTCAGACCAAGAATTAAAGAATTAAATTATTTTTCAAGTCAAAGTTATTTCTTCATATTCAGGGTATATATTATTTTGTCACATAATATAGACTTTTCCAGGGAGGCTGAGGAGTGTGATCCCTCTGTAGTTGGAACACACCCTCCGGTCCCCCTTCTTAAAAAGGGGGATCTCCACCCTGGTCTGTCAATTCTGAGGCACTGTCCCCGATGTCCATGTGATGTTGCAGAGACGTGTCAACCAAGACAGTCCTACAACATCCAGAGCCTTGAGGAACTCCGGGCATATCTCATCCACCCCCGGGCCCTGCCACCAAGGAGTTTTTTGACCACCTCCGAGTCCCCAGGCTCTGCTTCCTCATTGGAAGGCATGTTAGTGGGATTGAGGAGGTCTTCGAAGTACTCCCACCACTGACCCACAACGTCATGAGTCGAGGTCAGCAGTGCACCATCACCACCATATACAGTGTTGACACTGCACTGCTTTCCTCTCCTGAGACACCGGATTGTGGACCAGAATCTCCTCGAAGCTGTCCGAAAGTCGTTCTCCATGGCCTCCCCAAACTCCTTCCAAGCCCGAGGTTTTGCCTCAGCAACCACCGAAGCTGCATTCCACTTGGCCTACCGGTACGTATTAGCTGCCTCCAGAGTCCCACAAGACAAAAGGGCCTGGTAGGACTCCTTCTTCAACTTGACGGCATCCCTCACTGCCGGTGTCCACCAATGGGTTTGGGGATTGCTGCCACGACAGGCACCGACCACCTTACAGCCACAGCTCTGGTCAGCCGCCTCAACAATAGAGGCACGGGACATGGCCCATTCAGACTCAATGTCCCCCACCTCCCTCGGGATGTGGTCGAAGTTCTGCTGGAGGTGTGAGTTGAAGCTACTTCTGACAGGGGACTCAGCCAGACATTCCCAGCAGATCCTCACAACATGTTCGGGCCTACCAGGCCTGACCAGCATCCTGCCCCACCATCGAAGCCTACTCACCACCAGTTGGTGATCAGTTGACAGCTCCGCCCCTCTCTTCACCCGAGTGTCTAAGACATGTGGCCACAAGTCTAACGACATGACCACAAAGTCGATCATCGAACTGAGGCCTAGGGTGTCCTGGTGCCAAGTGCACATATGAACACCCCTATGCTTGAACATGGTGTTCGTTATGGAAAATCTGTGACGAGCACAGAAGTCCAATAACAAAACACCGCTCGGGTTCAGGTCGGGGGGGCCATTTCTCCCAATCACACCCTTCCAGGTTTCACTGTCATTGCCCACATGAGCATTGAAGTCTCCCAGCAGTACGAGGGAGTCCCCAGAAGGTATACCCTCTAGCACCTCCTTCAGGGACTCCAAAAAGGGTGGGTACTCCAAACTGCTGTTCGAGGCATACGCACAAACAACAGTTAGGACCCATTCCCCCACCTGAAGTTCGAGGGAGGCTACCCTCTCGTCCACTGGGGTAAACCCCAATGTACAGGCTCCACGTCGGGGGGCAATAAGTATGCCCATACACGCTCGGCGCCTCTCACCAGGGGTAACTCCAGAGTGGTAGAGAGTCAAGCCCCTCTCAAGGAGATTGATTCTAGAGTCCAAGCTCTGCGTCAAGGTGAGCCCAAATATATCTAACCAGAACCTCTCGACCTCTTCGGCCACCAACCAACTCACACTGCACCCGACCTCTGTGGCCCCTCCTACAGGTGGTGAGCCCATGGGAAGGGGGACCCACGTTGCCTCTTCGGGCTGTGCCCGGCCGAGCCCCATGGGTGCAGGCCTGGCCACCAGGCACTCGCCACCGAGCCCCAACTCCAGGCCTGGCTCCAGAGGGGGGCCCCGGTGAAACCTCCTATGAAAAAAGCAACTCTTGACTACAGAATTAATCTGTTTCTCAAAAGAGAGGTTACTGTCAAAGATAACACCAAGATTACGGACTTGTGGTTTGCAAAAGACAGAGAAAGAGCCGAGAAGTCCAAGACCAGTTTGGGCTTTAGCTGGTGGACCCACTATAAGCACCTTTGTTTTATTTACATTCAGATCAAGGAAATTATTAGCCATCTGGGATCTTAGTTCACTTTGACTTGAAAATACCAAACATCAGGCAGAAGACTCCAGGTTGTCAGAAAGACCGTTCCAGTGTTTCATCCTCTCACGGAATGCAGACTGGAGTGGAAAACAGCGGACGCCTTTCTAATAAAACAAAAGTAATGCCGGTTATTAAAGAGAATAGCCTCATGTGTCCCAAACATCCTGGAAGAAGTAACTACTCACCTAAAGTTTCAATTGAAAACGCTCCGTTGAGGATTCATACAGAAATTCAAATTTCTTCTTTCATTAGTGCTTACCAAGTACTTGTTTGTGATGCAGTGCAGAGGTGTGCTTGCAAATTTAATGTAATTATGAACGGCTCTTCAACAACCCCAACATTACAAACATTCTCACATTTTTATTTTTACAGTTTATGAAGGAGATCACACACAGCAAACTGAATCAAGTAAGCTCTTCATATTTCTCTGGCAGAAAAGAATGGCTGCAGTCATTGTCTCGAGCTGGCCTTCATGCATACATTCTGTATGTAAACAATTAATAATTTATCCTGAATTGAATCCTGTTTTATGTATGGCCACTGAGAAGTAACTTATCACTTAAGATCTGATGATGTCTTTTAAAGGATTTAGAAGGCCGAGGCCCAGGATTTTAAGGAAGTCTTTAATCTAATCAATCCTGTCACTGGCAAGAAATTTGCTCAAACGCCACCCCGCTCAGTTGAGTGTTCTCACATGGAGTTGCTGGATGTAAACTTGGACCACTGAAGTCTTATCTGTCTTAACCAGTTGACGTAAAGGATAACTGGTTACAAAAGGGGTGTTGACCAAGCAAATTTCTTATCAATGACAAGTCGTGTGCAGTAATAAAATCAAACTGACTGCACACACCGGCAGGGTGAACTTAGCACGGCCTTCGATGTGAGAGTGCCATCCTTTTCTTAGGAGGTCTAATACACCTCTCGGTGGCACAGGCTGATCTGTCTACCACTACTGGTGACACACAGCATTCTCCTCTCTCTTCAGTTGCAGATAAATCCTACAAATGCTGTCCTGATCTGTGGATTAAACTCAGAAAGAACTGTTACTACTTCTCTATGAATAAAACGACATGGGAGAGAAGCAGCTGGCAGTGTGACTCTCATGGAAGTCAGCTGGCTGGAGCAGATGATGAGGAGGAGTTGGTAAGTCATGGTGGCTGATGTGAAACTGTGCTGCATTTTTCAGGAATTTACCATTACTAATGTCAAAGGGTAAGTTAATACTATTTTTCATAGTCCCAGTACCTGGGAGGAAATATCCGATTTGCATGTTTTATGTGTTATCTTCATTCGTCAAACGTTGGTATTAGATCACTAATATTTGCTCCTTATTATGGCTTGGTGTCTGCTTTATTGTCTTCTGTTTCCATACCCTGCCTGCTCCCAGACAATAGGCTTACTTGCTGCTTTTATTTTTCCATCTCTGTCTTTCTTTATTTCTTTCTTCTATTTCTTTGTATCGTGCTCATAACAAAACATCAAGTTTGTTTTAGTCTTCAAAAGACTTTAAAACCTCAAACTGTGAAGGTCACAACACATTTACTCTGCTGTGTGCTCTGCTTATCACACCTTCACACTTGAACCAAAACTTTGTCCTGAGTCACAGGACCCTCCTCAGAATGCCTGCAAGTTGAGATGCTGGGTAGACGAAGCACTTCTCTCTCCTTCTTTCTCCTGTCGTCCATGTTCTCCAGAGCAGAGGCCGCATCTCGCTACTGACTGCCTCCTGTCTTTTTATTTTCTCCTTGTAGGATTTTCTCATTGACTACTGCAGATATTATTCAACTTTCTGGATTGGACTCAAGAGAAACTCTAAAGACGGCTGGACTTGGATTAATGAGCAGCTTTTCAATCTCAAGTGGTAGGCGACTTTATAACAAATCCACCAAACCTCTGAACAGAGACACTACACACTTAGCTGGATCTAAAACTGAGGCTGCTGTTCTGTGCTGGATTCAGGAACCATTTATAATTAGTCTGGTTTTTCCCCTCTAATGCTCTAAATAATATAACAACAAGATAAAATGAAAAAAGTTATGAAGCAATAACAAAAGGAAAACATGTATTGATACTCTGTTATATACATAAACAACACTCCCTCACCAAGTTACACTCAAAAACTTTCATAAATATATCTTACAGTTTTGTACACCATTATCTTCCAGTGTATTACCTACAATGCTTTAAATTCATGTGTGTTTAACACACACACACCTTGCCATGCTGTACCAATAAGAGTATTCCGACATCTGTTCACCACCGTCACCAGCTCTCAATGGCCAGGTCTGTCTCAAATCCTTCCCGTCATATTCTCAGTCGGACTTTTCACATCCCATCTCATAACCTCCTCAACGTTATCCCACTTCGGGCTCTTGCTGCCTCACCCCAATCGCTCTCCTACTCACCCAACTTAAGGTCTCTCAGGCTTACTTAAAAGAATCTTCTTCTCTTTCCTTCTTATTTTGCTGATCAAGGATTTTATTTCATCACCCTGATCTCAGCAGTCTCACTTCTTTGATATCAGACTGCTCGCCTACACCTTAGATCCTACTCTTTCACCACTTGATCTCCTCACTAAGTGACGTCTCACTGCACTTAAAATCATGTCCATCCTCAATACTCCTAATGCCCCAACAGCAGTCTGCTACTTAACAATCACCCTCACCCTTCCACTAATTCACTTTAAATGAGACTGGAAGGCGTATTGTGCTTTGAGTGTGATAAGCGGATCTTAAACACCAATACAAACTACGATATTTATGTGGCAGTAGTACCACCTCTCTTATCCTCAGTGCTGGGGAGACTTCATTTGGCGTTATTAAGTTGTTCTGCAGGTTAGATTGGTGTCTCTAAACTGGCCGTGTAAGAGTGAGTGTGTGTCATTGTGTTATGTTGTGGATATCATAACTTGTTGAAAGAGAATGATCCTGCTACATGACCTGTGTTTAATAATGCGACAGAAAATAGGGATACAAGGAGGCCTTATTTATTGTGTTCTTCATAGAATAGGACTACCAGTTAACCAACACACACACACACACCTTTATAGAGCAGCCTAACAGAACAAAAGTCCCACACAGAACATTCCAAATTAATAATTATACAGGGCATGTCATACAATACATTAGAGATTGGAGAAGCTCTGGCCCATGTGACTGGACATTTTAAAGTCAATTGATCTTTTCAAACTTTGGACCCTCTCTCACTTCACGACTTCCATCAGGGTAGAATGTCTTTTTAACTCACATGTAGGTATAACGTTTGCCTGCTTTATTCTGGGGACACTTGATGGTTATTTCTAAGGACTGAAACAACAGACGAATGCCATTCCCAGTTTGCCATTCTGTATGTCTTGGGCCAGACTGGTATTGTGGTGCCTGTAGCCTTACTTGTACAGCAATAAGATGCTGCAGATGTTCTACCAGATGGTTGTGGCGAGTGCCCTCTTCTACACGGTGGTGTGCTGGGAAGGCAGCATAAAGAAGAAGGACGCCTCACACCTGGACAAACTGGTGAAGAAGGCAGGCTCTGTTGTAGGCATGGAGTTGGACAGTTTAACATCTGTGGCAGAGCGACGGGCACTGAGCATCTTCAGACAGAAGAGCAGCTTCAGCGACAGACTGCTGTCACCGTCCTGCTCCACTGACAGACTGAGGAGACCCCCCACTATGCGATTCTTCAGTTCCACCCGGGGGGGTAAACGTTAACACTACACAAGATTGTAGACTGTTACACCTGCCTCGCACTCTCCACCTTGCATTTTTTAATTTGCACTGCATTGTTATCACTATTTAATTAATATTGTTTTTATCAGTATGCTGCTGGAGTATTGTGAATTTCCCCTTGGGGATTAATAAAGTATCTATCTATCTGTCTATTTATCTATTTCAGTTCACGTTGACTTTCATTTTTTGTGTTTCTACCCAGGAAGACCCAAGTTAAAGAAGATGGCGGAGACTGTGCCTTTGTGCTTAAGCAATCTGTTCAAAGTAAGGACTGCAGCACAGACCTTCATTGGGTTTGTAAGAAGCCATTAGAACACTGCGAGTGAATCTTTAGTCACCTTTGCCTTTTAAGAATTTCCAGAATTAGTGGGAGTATGGAAGTCATCTACAGTTTTTAATTTTTTAAAATTTTTTTTTGCAAACGAGTCTGAATTGTATTAACAATCAAGATGAAACATCAGGCACTTCAAACTTAATAAGCTCCAACAAGTTAGGTTACTAGCAGTACAGCAAAAGGACAGCTGAGAAATCTAAGAATTCCAAGAAGGCAGCTGGCACGACACACATTAATACCCATCTGTGGTCAGAAGTGATGAAAGAAAAAAGATTTTGGCCTTCATGTGTACATAAATGAGAAAAGTTAGCTGAACTGACTGGACATTACTGGGCTGTACTGGGACGTGACCACCTTCTTTTTAATGGTCTACATTTCTTTGGTTTTCTTCCACTGAGCCCTTTTAGGTGTCTTGTTTTTAACTTTTCACCCTGCATACATTTTTGCATTTGAATAATACTAATGTTAGTAATAAAATTTGGATTATTGTGTGACTCATGCTCATTGTCTTTTATTGTACTGACCCAGTCTGCTTAGTCAGACAAATGTAATTTCAATGCTGCAAATAATACTAATAATAAAATAAATAACATAAGTACTTTTCTCGCCACTCAAAGTGCTTAAACAGAGGGGAACCATTTAAAGCATTACTAATGTGTAACACCCACCAGGAAGATGCGACGGCAGCCATTCTACCTTCAGTATGCTCACCAACACATTAGCTATCAGGTGGTGATAATTAGGGGCGAGAATGACCAGGCCATGGAGGGCAGTTTATCCAGGACATCAGGATACCCTCTACACTTTATGAAGGATACCCAGGGATCTTTAATGACCACACAGAGTCAGGACCTTAAATGTATATGTCATTTGGAGAACAGTGACACAAGTACAGTACAGTGTTCCCAACATTGCACTGGGGTATTTGGTTCCACAGAGACCACAGGGTAACCGTACCTTGCTGTCCGCACCAACACCTCTTTCAGCCCAAGCTAAAAGGTCCTAATTAGAGGCAAAGAAGAAAGAGCATAAATCAAACAAAGCATAAGTCTCTTATTTGTTATCCAAAGAATGTCACCGAGCTACTGTTTGCCATAATTGACGTGTTGTATGTTGATCTTCACATAAATGTCACTGTAATGACCCTCAAATTATGCAGTCTTGGCATGTACCCCTGAGTATTAGAAGTACAAAATTATATCTCCAGTGATTCAGGTGATCTACAACTAGTCATCGCAAACATCAAATCATATAGGGGGTGTACCTACTCGTGGGGAAGTTGATCAAAATTAAGAGATTTGCACAATTCACATCTTATTTACTACTGGTACAGTGTGGCAATGAACTTTAGTTACCTGTCCTACTGTACTTGCTGAACAAACAGGCCCATACCTAATGTTACTCAATTAAAAGATAACAGGGAATAGTAGAAGTTACCAATGATTTCAAATCCAAGAAGTAAATGATATTTCTATGTAAATATAATCTATTAGAATTGCAGCTAAAATGCCGCCATGAAAAAGGCAAATTAAAATAAAACAGTTTTCAAAAAATGTTCCATGGAATTAGTCTGGTGTATCTCTATTGGGAAAAGATTTCAAGACTTTAGTGTCAGTGTTTAAAAAGAAATGGGTCTGTAAAATCTATAATTAATGGGATTTTTGTATTTGTTAAGAAAAACTAATATAGAACCCTGGACTTCTTTTTCTGGGTATTGAATTATTCCTTAGCCACAAGTTTTTAGTCACCAATAGCATGAAGACGGTCACACAGGTGAAAGTTAAATCTGTCCTTTATATTTGACAGTACTCTCACTCCTTTCTAGATTCAATATAACTTTTAAAACAGTTTAATTTGTAATCTGCTATTCTACTATTTGGAGACCTCAGTGATGACGGCACAGAAGATTTGATAAGTTGCCCTTTGGAGAAAGGGGGCCCAGCTTCCATGTTGTTGAGATGGTGCCTGCTGGTGTCCCTGCTTCCTGAACTGAAGGCTGTCTCTGTGTCTAAAAGTGAATTAGTGACTCCTGACCAAGGACGTAAGCCACCTTTACCAAGGTATTTGGATGCGAGGAGAAGCAAGTGTTACATACTGGCTGTTGGTGTGCTGGGGTGTAAGTGAGCTTCCATTGTAACAGGATAGATCGCCAGGCTACTGCACTCTACTCCTCATTGAACTGCACTGAAGGTATTGAGTTGATGTTATTCATTAATTCCTTGTGTTATTATATGAACTTTGTAATTATTCTATTTTTAGCTATTATATTATTTTCAAAAATCTTTGATACTATAAATTCTTTTTATATATATATTCATGGGTCTGAATCGCAATCTCATTATTTTAATGTTTGGCTACAATGTAACGCTTGTGGTCAGTCAGCCAGTCGACAAACATCCGCCACGTCCTCTCGGATGCGAGATCATGGATATGTGATACGGTATCTACCAAATAATACAAAGAGAACACGACACGCGTTTCACCCTGAACAGGCCTGCACCTAGGAAATTCTGGGCCCCAGGCAGCTGACAGAGTTTGGGACCCTTTCGTGTTTCAAATATGTGCGTATATTTTAACACGCCACTTAATTTCGAAAGCCTGGTTTTTGACGAAGGGTTTTGAAAGTCAATGGTTAGCTAGGAATAGTTTATTCGAGAAAAAAAAAAACTCGAAAAAGGGCGGGCCCCTATCTAGTGTCATGGTTGCCCCCCCCCCAGGTGCGGGCCTGCCCTGAATTATGGCTCATCAGGTGTATGCACTTTTACTTCCCCTTATGGCAGGGGTGGGCAAAGTCGTTGCTGGAGGGCAACAGTGGCTGCAGGTTTTTGTTCCAACCCATTTGCTTAATAAGAAGCACTTAAAGCTCTAGTATCTCTTCTGCTTCATTTTAGTTGTCTCACTCATTCAGATTTTGAACCCTTATTGCTTATTTTAGTCTTAAACAGATGTAGTCTTGCTTTTTATTAGCAATAAGATTCAAATGACAAAAGAAAGCAGCATTTCTCCATTTAGCTTGTTACCATTTACACCTGTATGTGTTTATCTTGCACTATTTGGTTTAATTGAAAAAGTGAATAAAAAGTGAAGCACTGGGAATAACTCATACATTTTAAACTTCAAATCATTTGGATGATATCCTTAGAGAGGAAAAAAAATCTAAGCTAAGAGATTGACTTGACATGGCAGAGTTAAAGTACTAACAAGCCATAAAATTGAATTATTGGCAAGGATTGTTTTCTAATTAAGCAAACCTGCTGCCACTGCCGCCCTCCAGGACTGACTTTGCCCACCCGTGCCTTATGGGGATTGAATGGGGATGTAAAACTCCAATCTACAACCTGTCAAGTAAGCGAACAAGGTTTTTTTTTTTTTTTTTTCCCCAAAAAATAAAACATTACAAAGAAAGGTTGGTATTTGGTTAAAAAAAATACACAAAATAAAGGAATACTCTACCCATAAAATATAAATTTTGATATATTACCTACCACCTATGTGGTTTGTAATGATGGCCAAAAGAAAAAAAAATGTAATGTCATGTTTTTTATGCAGAATGGATGTAACAAGGCGTCTGATACACTAAGTTTACGGATACCAACACTGAACAACTGCAAACAATAGCAAAAATGACTGTGAAGAAATGTCACTTTACTCGAAAGGTCAAGTCTTTCAGTCTTTTGTTCGTAACATCTTAAACATATGAATTTTTACCAAAATATTGTTAAATAAACCACTTCTAGAAAACACTCAATTGTTCATTCACATTTTGAGTGTGTGTCATTTCCATTCATTCGAGCCCAGTCCTAAACTAAAAAGCCAGGAACCACCCTAAAAATGATGCAAAGGCTTTTTAAGTCCATATCTCGACAAAAAAAACTTTGACCAAAGCATAATTCATTTAATACTAGTAAAGATTTATTTAAAGTCTCAGAAAATATATGTATGTATATATATATATGGAAAAGGCAGCAAAATGGAAAAGGGAAAGCAAAGGAATTGCCTCAAAAACATAACCCAAAAGCAAACAAATCCATTACAGAAACCAAAAACAGTACAGCAAAGGTGACGTTTCTGCTATGGCACAACTTTGTTTTTGTTTATTAAATATTTTTGTGGTTTTTCATATATTTTTTGTGTGTTATTTTATTAATTCTGTTTTTGGCTTTGTTCTTTCTCTGTATTATTTGTTTGTCATTATGTAATTTATTCATCATTTTACATGTTTATGTTATAGTCATTATATTCACCCTGTCCTGTTTATGTAGAACCTAAGGGGGCAGAACCACCTGATTGTGCCACCTAAAGTATAAATTGAGAAGCAGCTATGGCATTGCTCTGTTTTAAATTCCCGTGTTTTGTTGATTTGAGTTGATTTCTCGATTTCCTTTAACCCCTGATTATTTAATTATTGATTATTGCATTGTTTGCTTTTAGTTTTTGCTCCTTGTTTGCGCCTGTCTTTTTTTTTTTTGCAATCTTTTTGGAATAAAACTTCAAATATTATATGAACTTTGTTTTTGTGGTTCTAAGATTTTACAGTTTTCCCTATTTTTTTGGGAATCCTTTTGATTTTAAATTCATGGACCCATTTTTGAGCCTTCGTAGGCCGTAAGCCTGCAACTAGAGTTTGGTTGTTAGGCTTCCCGAGGAAGTGTGGGTAGCTCTAAGTGAAAGCCTTCATGGGAATATTGAATTCTATTACTCTGTAACATATCTATGCAGTTATGTTTGCCATAATAATGTTTCTAGAACATCACAATAATTTATTTCTTGGTGCTGTAACGTTATTTTGTTTCACATATGGGGTTGCCATGTTATAATTCTTGACACTGCTCCCAGTTGACATTGCCGCTTCTTAAGTCATCAGTGTGACACCCCAAATACAAGGATTTACAAATAAACACAAGTAGTGCATATTTTTCTCTGGAGTTTCTGATTTTGCTGTTTTCCCATTAACTTTGGTGGAAAGTTTTGTTTTCTAGGTTTCAACTTTCTGGTTTTATTATGTTTCATGTCCTGGTACTCTTAGGTGCAACCTGCAGGAGACAAGGCTGAACACCTGATAAATACATGAATGCAATGCAGTAAAAATAACAAACAAAACAATATTCAATTAATGAAACCCTAAAAGAAGAAAAGCAAAAAACATACAACAGAGTTTAACAAAAGATTGAATAAACAAAAACATTCCTGAGCATCCTGGAGACCCTGATGAAAATATAATGTAATTAGGTATAATGGTGAGAGATTACACTTGTCACCCCAAATTGTATTAAACAACTCCGAAAACAACATGGCTCATGTAAATGTAGTAAGTGGGAATGGAGCAAGGATATTTTAGTGGATGGATAAGTGTGTTGACCATCACGCCATCTTCACACCCCGACGGTGCCATTTTCTCTGTAGTATTTTATACCGTTTACTTTGACACTGAGCCCTCCATGAAACGCAAGTATGGCTGAAAATTAAATGTCAGACACCTGACTGATGACCTATGTACCAAATTTGAAGCCTCTTGGCTGAAAAACTAAACTGTGCAACAAGAACAAACAAACAAAAAGATTGTTATATTAGAATACATCATATTATATTACAAATCAACAGGTAAGTCAGAAGCATTGCAGCTCTGATGCTGGTTGTCTTCTACACACTCAGTCACATTTCCTGGACTTCGAGGGGCCTGGTTCTTGTCTTTCTTCCTCATTTGCTCTTTCAGACGTCCTGAGTGCTCACAACTGACGATCCTTCATGGAGCAAAATGTGGTGTACGCTGACATAAATCTTTCTGGCAGACAAAAGACTACGAACAGACAGCAACGTTCGGGTAGGGGCTCACATTAGTCTTCTTTTGTTATTTACTTAGTAAAATTATTGAGTAGAGAAGTAGAATAGTCAACTATGAAAAAGGAAGGGGGGATGGAAAATATGTGAGATAAGAATGGCTGTAGGAAGCGTGAACTTAATGCTCGTAAAATTAAAGTTCAATGCTTACTATTTTAATTTATTTTCCAGTTTGTTTTGTATTGCTTTCATACTGAATAATGCAACATATTTTTTTACATTTTAAAAGTTCTTTTTAATTTACAGTTTGTAAAGGATTACATATTGTTAATTTTAACATTACTGTTTATTATTTCTGAAGAATATGATAATGATGAAAGTTATGGTGCTGTAAATTGTGACTGAAATATTTAAAAACGCAGTAAGGGTCAACATAAGATAGGAAACTGTGACTCTATATAAAATTTAATATGAGAAAATATTCTTTTATATACTTTTAATACTTTTTTACTTGTAACCGAAAACCTCACAAAAATACAAAGTCTTCATATATTTAAAATTTGAAATTACTGTGATGGACTGGAGGCCTGTTCTGGGTCATTTTCTGTCTTGCAACTGGTGATAGATAGATAGATAGATAGATAGATAGATAGATAGATAGATAGATAGATAATACAGAATACTTTATTTGCACCAAGGGAAAATATAGCTTTTATAGAAGCTCAAGAAATAGAGTCGTTATCACAAACACAAGATTGATACAAAAAGAAGAACCATATTTGACTTGCCTAATGATAAGATGGCAGTCCCGATGAGGCACTTTAAAGGCACACTGCTGTAGGTATGAAGGAGCCAAATTCTGCTGCATTGTTTGTGCAGTCACAGTCAGTGTTAGCGTGTCATGGAGTGGATATGCAGCAAAATTATGAATAATGGCTGTAGGTTTTCTCTTCATTTTAAATTCCATCTAATACTACCAGAGAGTGTCCCGTAACCGAGTCTGCCTTCATAAGGAGCTGCGGGGTTTTTGTTCCAATTACTTAATTATAACCCAATTCTGACCAGTAATGACATTTGCTATTGTTAGTATTTTCATTCTGCCACATCAGCATACACTTATATTGTAGATTTTTCCTTTTACAAGAATATCATCCCAGTGATTTGTAGTCGAGAACAGATCAGTAATTCTAGCACTTTTCTCTTAGTTTTCTTTTTAACATATTTTATTAGAGCAGACGCTTCATGGGGAGCACACACACAGGCGTAGCTGGAACAAGTAGTATGGGGTGGGTACCCTGATGGCTCCTCTATCATTTGTATCTCATTGTTCATTGGCAGATGGTTAAGGAAGCAAAGAGAAATTTAAAGTTTATTTACACCAAGGGGAATTTCTAAAATTGAGCTTTTACAGAATCTGAATAAATCTAGAAATATAGCAAGCACCACCTTTTCACACACATCTAGCTGCGAGGTCCACAACATAAGAAACGGCAGTAAGCGGAGTGTCATCTTACCATCTCCAGGCAATGCTGTTCAGCAGGAAAGTGTAATTCATACAAAAACAATTTAAATGAAATAAAAATGCATCAACAGAACTGATCAGGCAGTGACTGTGATACTTTTAATGCGAGTATCTTTTGAGAAAGTAAAGAAAAGGAATTACTTTTAACAATAAAGAATTTCCCTTTACTTCTTCAACTCTTGTTCTAGGTTCGTCTTTTATTTTTGTCTAGCAATTCATCATGTTACTTTATCACCTGGGTGTTACATTCATAGCGCTGCTGCCTCTCGATGAGGAGACTGAGGTTCATGTCTTGGGTTCTCCCCGTGTCTCTGTGGGTCTCCTTTGGGTGCTCTGGTTCCCTCCTACAGTTCAGCATGCAGGTTAGGTGGATTGGTGTTGCTAAATCTGTGTGTGTTTGCGTTGACCCTGTAATAGACTGGCACCCTGCTCAGAGTTGCTGGCATAGGCTTCAGCTGCCCAGTGATCCTGGCATGGATAAGCGGGTTAAGAAAATGCATGGATGGATGTTATCACCCAAATCAAGCCAAAGCCACATTGGTCATTTAACTCTTTGAGGGCTTAATATTTTTTCCAAAAAAATGATGGTTTCACACAGAAACCAACATAAGACGTCTGCTGCTGAATGCTGTGGCTGCCAGTTTGCCAAGAATGAGCGGCAGGCTTGCTGCCAGGCTGTCTTTGCATGACTGGGTCAGCAGCAGCGGCAGTCACGGTCGCAGTGCATTACATTCTGATTGTTAAGTGGCAGTCCTCCCTGGCGAACATTGTTAGTACCACAACTAGCTGGGAACCAATCAGCTGAAGCTGGAACCTCACATTCGTTTTCGATCACTTCTGTCAAAATCTGAGTCTGACAAGTCATAGTCCAGTTCAGAGATAATAGGCAAGACGTCGCCCATGGAGTATTTTGCTTTTCGCATTTGCTTTGATTTCTCGCCAGATGTCACTGCCGTTTTTGCCATTGTGTGCGCCTTGCTACTCACATGAGCGCAGGAAATCTCGGTCAAACAAATGAATCTAACGTTCCTTCTAGCAATGAGAGTCCAATGTAATGGTTGGTTTTGTCACAGTTTACAGTTGATTACCATCGTCAACTCCTCCTTTTGACAAAAGTTGACATTAGCCCTGAAAGAGTTAATGGTTTTGGGTCTTTTTAATGTACAAAAAGCCATCCTTTTTCCACTTATTTCAAAACGGAGTGACCAGAGCAGCAGCAGCAGCATTGGTGCATGAGAGGATCCCCGTGTATTCGCTGCCACCGAGATGCTTATTTATAATTGAATCTTTTATTTATTACTGAATCTTAGCCAAAGGTGCACAAATTCATTCTGGACGAGCTGGGTACCAACCCGGTTGCTTAATTAGAATGTTATTCTGGCTGATAATGACATTTGCTATGGGTCGTTACTGTTTTCATTCTGCCATGTCTGCTCAATCTTGTAGATTTTTCTTTCTTGAGAATATCATTGGCCTGGAACATTCTCAGTTCTTTACTTTTTTCCTCCTTGCATTTATTTTAATTTGGTTATGCCACATGGTTGAGTCCATGTTGTTGTTGGTAATGGACTCCTCGTTACTGTCAATTAAGCAAGGCATCGTGACAAGCGACGTCACCAGTCTCCCCGATGTCCAAGTTGGCAGATTCAAAAAGGAATTCCATTTTTGTGATTAGCATAGTTAAAATTGAAGTTTTCCCAGTTTATAATGTGACTTTTGTTTTCAAACAGCTAAGGAAGAACAACGAAGATGTCAGATAACCGGTGGCGTGGCCACTTGCTTTCTGGTGGCAGCAGGAATAACAATCACAATTCTAACCATCAAAGGTACGTATTTGTAACTCATCAAAATCCTTTCTTCCTGTAATAAATTGAGACTCAGGTCAGGTAGCTTTTGGTCAAGAGCAGATACCATTTTGTTGGGTTGTAGCATTTGAGTATAATTGATGTCTCTAAATAATAACAAAATATGGAGTTCACATATTCCAGAATAAACCTGAGCATCATCAGTTAGTAATCTGTTAACTGATATTACAGTGTAAGTGTGAGGTTAACACAAATTTTGTCCTTTCATAGTCTTGAAATATGAACAAAAGGGCGTTAGTATAGGACAAGAATTCAACATGGTGGTCAACCAAAAATGTTGAGAAAGAAAGGCTCTTTCTTTTCCAGCTTTCCCTTTGGCTAAACCTGCGAGGTACATCTGTCTTCCGCATTGTAGAATTTAAATACTGTGAAAGCTTAACCTCTGTTGTTCCACCCGTAGAATTAATTTCTCGTGCTTCTAAAATTGTTTGCAAGCTTTGCTGTGATTTGTGTTCACAGTCGGTTTGAAAGAACAGTGACATTCATTTCTGAACATGTGATGAGGTGTCATTATTTTATATGACGTCATCATTAGAAATAGAGAATTCTGCAGGTCTTATTGTCCGATCATTGGATAAATAATAAAAAAAAATCTATAAAGCAAATTTTACTGTTAGTGGACAATACGAGACAGTGTTGTGTGTATTTGGTTTTGATTGAGTCCTTGTGATATGTCTGACATTTGCCTGTTAAAAGTCAGCTCATTTCACAGTCTCAGTTACAAATTCCAGTTTTGTAGTCTGTGTTCTCTTCAGCTCATTTCCAAATCAAAAGTTCAGGTTTTAGAAGCTTGAAAGTGCTCAGCTTGGGCATCAGAGTGGTCGAGACATCAGTTAAAGGTCACAATTCGCATTGCAGGAAATGAACTCCAATCCAGGTGTCTAAATTGACAATAATGGGACCTCTTGCCGTTAGTTCTGAAGATAGCAGATTATCAATACCTTGCTATTTGGAACTTCTTAATTTTTATTCTCAGCAAATCCCAGATGAACCCTCAAAAGGTCACTGAGGAGAAATGTGTGCCCCCTTGAGTTCATTTCAAGTTGTTTTGAGTGAGGATGCTCAACTAAGAGGGGTGCCACCCAAGTGAATGTCTTAGCGATGGCGAGGCCTCTGCAGAAACAGAGTCGACTTGATTGCAGACACCAGTAGGGTGAATTTTGCTTGGTCATTATTGTGATAGCGCCATCCTGTGTTAGGAGGTCTAATACACGTCTCAGCATCACAGCAGACCTGTTTTCTACTGCTGGTGACTTACAGCTTTGTCCTTTCTATTTAGTTATTGATAAACCCAACAAGTGCTGTTCTGATATGTGGACAAAATACAAAGAGAACTGCTACTACTTCTCTACCAATAAAACGACATGGGAGAGGAGCAGCCAGCAGTGTGTCTCCTATGGAAGTCAGCTGGTTGTGGCAGAGGATGAGGAGGTGTTGGTAAGTCATGGCGGCACTTCCCCACTCCTTGTACCTGTAGGATACCTTTCAGGATTCTTGCTTTTTTAATCAATTTCTTCATTTTGATTCAATTTGCTTTTGATTATTTTGGATCATTTAAAAATGTATAGATTTTTTTTATTTAAACGTTGTTAGTGTGTTTGCATGATCGTGTTTACAAGTCATATGCCACTTGCTGGTCATGTGACATAACATGTCATTGGGTCTAAAACATGACAGTGCAGCTGGGTCAGTCTCCTAAATTTGGAATAATTTAAGAATCAAAATTGCTTGCTTTGTATGTTGCTTCTATTAGGGGAAAGATCTTCTGTTAATTGTGTGTGTTTGGTTCAGATCTGTAACCATTAATTTTTGCTCAATGATTTGGCTTCCCACACTAAATGTTTGCTTGCCTCCTTAGTAATTTTTTCATCTCCTTTATTTTCTCTCTTTCATCTTATTATTATGCCCTGTCTTACAATATTGTGTTCACAACAGAACCCAAGTTTAACTTTAGCCTTCAAATCACTTTAAAACCTCAGACTGTGAAGGTCGCAATACACTTACCGGGTTGTATGGTCACACCTGACTATCAACCAACACTTTTTCCTGAGATGCAAAATAACTGCAGGCTACAATGCAGGTTCAGCTAAGCACTTACAGTATTTCTTACTGCTGTCAGCCTCATTTCTTCTTGGTTTTTCCTTGCAGACGTTTCTCATTGGCTGCTGCAGAGCATATTTGACTTTCTGGATTGGACTCAACAGAAAGCCTGAAGAGACCTGGACTTGGATTAATGGGCAGCATTTCGATCTCAACTGGTAGGTGACTTTGATCATCCTCACAACTGTACAGTTTTCATTTGCCTACTAAGCACTTCTCTTTGTGCAAAAGGAGCAAGTTTCATTAATCAAGGCCTCTGAATTCGCTCGGTAAGAGTGAGTGTGGCCGTGTGTGTGTCCTACAATGAATTAGCAGCCAATCCTTAGTTTGTTCTTGTCTTGCATTCGATGTTCATAGTGTTATGGATATCATCACATGATAAAAGTGAATGATGCTGCTACAGGATTAATGTTCAACAATGTGGCTGACGCCAGGGGATGCAAGGAGGTTCTTATTCATTACATTTCTCAAAGAACAGGTCAACCAGCTAACCAACACACACACACACATCTTTAAACAACAGCCTAACAGTCACACGTAGAATATTTCTAATTACGATGGGACATTCAATTATAAACAGGAATTTTCATGCTCTGTTCTCATAAAGAGTGCAAGGTAGACGTCACTCATTGGACAAACACATGCAGGTTTGAAGTTGTGGTTAGTAGTGCTAGCTGCTCTTTCCCCGCTTCCTGTCAGTTGTAATCAACATGTCAGAGCAGGAGGTACAGAGTAGTGTTACGCAGTAAATTATTATTAAATGTTTGACAAAAGAAGGAGTCATTCTATCTCAGATTTCTTTGAAACTTAAGAATTCGTTTGGGGATGAGTGTCTCTCTCGGTCTAGAGTGTATGATTGGTGCAAGTCATTCAGAGAGGGACTATCATCTCTTCGGTCCGGTTAAGGAATTTTTAGGAGGGAAGAAATTCAAGTCAAACGAGGATATTGACGCTGTGCAAGAATGGGTCAACAAAAGACTTCTACTCTTCTGGGATTAAGAAGCTTCCTGAGAGCTGGAACAAGTGGATTCCAGTGGCAGGAGACTATATAGAAATATAGTGTGTAATTCATTTCATTGTATTCATAAGGTGTAGCTCATTAATTCCTGTTTTTATTAAATGCCCCTCGTAATAGCTCATAATATATGAAATTGCTATTAGTTGTCATACCATATATTGAAAACTGGATAAGCTCCGGCCCTTTTGAGTCTAAAACTGAATTAAGTGCTTTCAGACTGTGAATTGATAGCATCTTAACTTTTTGAGGGCTTAATATTTTTTTTCCAAAAACAGTTTTCTGAAAAGCACACAAAGCAATGATTTCACAGTTAAATCAACATAAAATGTCTGTCGCTGCGAGCTGTGGTTGCCAGTTTGCAGGAATGCACAGCAGGCTGTCTTCATGTGGTGGGATGCGGGGACAGTAGTGGTAGTCACGGTCGATCTGATTTACAGAGAAGGTTCTTTTTTTTGCCATTTGTGCATAAAACCAACAGTCAAAGCACATTGGAATTTTTGTGCAGAGCTCTGTCCGAGTCATAGTAAACATAAAAAAAAAAAATTTAAAAACAGTAAAACAATATAATCAATAATATAGATTATACCAGCACTATACAGAAAGGTGGTAATATCTACACACAAAAAAATACAATATATTGTAGGTATTGTACAGTTAAAATATGTGAAGTGAGGTAGTTTGAGGTTATTTCACATATTCAATAATTTTGTTTTGCCATCAGTCTGACTGTGGCGGGGAAAAAGCTCTTGAAAAACTTGTTCTGAGAGTGATGATGCTGTCCGCTCTGCTGTGTCTCAGGTTGTACGTACAGTTTTTGTGTCTGAGCATAGAGTGAGCTGAATGGAGTGAGTCCCTGATAATTCCCTCTGCTCTTTTCCAACAAAGATGTGTGTACATAAAGTCCATGGAAGGACGTTTTGTCCTTATGATCCTCTCCGCAGTCTTTATGACTCTTTGCAAAGCCTTCCTCTCTGCTGGTGTGGTGTTCCCATACCAGACAGTGATGCCTGTGATGAGAATGTTCTCTATCAGTCCTCTGTAGGCCTGGGCGAGAAGGCGATGGTTCAGGCCGGCTTTCCTGAGCAGCCTAATGAAATAAAGCCTTTGCTGGGCTTTTTTCACTGTGGCTGTGGTGTTAAGAGTCCAGCTCAGGTCTGATGTAACCTGCAGTTCCAGGAATCTCTCCACCTCGGTCTCTTTGATGATAAGAGGCTGTAGAGGGGGAGGATTCTTCCTGAAGTCCAGTATTATTTCTTTGGTCTTATCTGTGTTGAGGATGAGGTCATTCTCCTCTCCATAGGCATGAATGTTGTTTACCAGGGTCCTGTACCCTGACTCATCCCCCCACTTGATGAGCCCCAAGATGGTGGTATCATCAATGTATTTAATGATGATGGTGTTGCCCTGGTTGGAGACACAGTCATAAGTGTACAGGGTGAAAAGTTTGGGGCTAAGGCAACAGCCCTGTGGGGATCCTGTGCTGACTGTGAGCTCAGCAGACACCGTCCTCCCATTCTCACCACCTGTGGTCTATCTGTCAGGAAGTCCAGGATCCAGTTACAGGTGGGAGTTGGGACACCGAGGTCTGTCATCTTCTTGATTAGTTTTCCCGAACGGATAGTATTGAAAGCAGTCCAATGAAAAAGTAACGGCGGGTTTTGTCACCGTTTACAGTTGATTACCACCGTTAACCCCTCCTTTTGACCAAATGCGACATTGAGTTGGTTTTAACTGATCATTTCTGAATTTGAATCATATGTTATATCTTCATACTTCTGTGTGAGTCAGAAGAAGAAGGGAGAGTGAAGTCTGTGGTCTTATCCTGGGGGCACTTGATGGTTATGACTATGGACTGAGATAACAGATGAATATCATTCCCATCTTGCCATCCTTCATGTGTTACAAGAGTCTGGTGCTGTAAGCCTTATTTCAGGTCATGTCTACTGATTTTAATATTTTGTGTTTCTATCCAGGAAGACCCAAGTTCAAGAAAAGAGTGGAGACTGTGCCTGTGTTGCAAAGCAGTCCACTCAAAGTAAGAACTGCAGCACAGACCTTCACTGGGTTTGTGAGAAGCCATTAGAGAGCTGCGTCTGAATCTTCGCTCACCTCAGTGGATACCTTCTAGCAGCTTTCAAGATTAGCAGATAACTGGCACAGGAAGCGGAGGTCATTTTCATGTTTGTTTTGTAAAGGAGTCACACGGACATAAAAAGAATCAGTGGGTGGGGGCGAGTAATGTAGTAACAAGAAAAGTAAAACATCAGCCGCTTCAAACTCTTTTATTAGCAGTAAGGAAAAAGAATGGCCGAGAAAAAAAAAAAAACCTGGTGCCACACACATTAGTAGCTAGAAGTTATAACAGAGGAAAGATTTGGGTCCTAATTTATAAGTAAAGGAGAAAAAGGTGGCTGATGTGACTGGACATTACTGGGTGGTGACCACCTGAGGGACACATTCTGTTACTTTCTTTATGTACTCCACTTCTGCTAAGCCCCTCTTGGTGTCCTGATTTTAAGGTTTTACCCTGCATACATTTTTGTATTTGAATAATACTAATGTTAGTAATAAAATTATGATTATTGTGTCACTCAAGTTCATTATTTTTACTGTACGTGTCCGACATGCTTAGTCAAGTAAAAGCCATTTCAGTGGCTACAAAGCCAAAGTCTCTGATCAGAGGAAAAGGACAGAAGAAGAGGAAGAAGCAGCTAATCGAGTGTGCTTGAGCTGAGGCCGCACTACTGACACACTTCTAAGAAGACTTTGTTTTGTGCAATTGATGTGTGATGAGAACAAGGGACCAAATCACCCAAAGTGTCGAGACTGCGGACCTCCCTTCTGGGTCGGGTATCATCAGTATGAAGCAGGCCAGCAGCCATGCCTCACAGTTTAAATAACATTTTTATTGTTTTTATACAGACTGGTTAACAAATAGCTGGAAAGAGCTAAGATCTCAAACAGAGCACATGTAACACTGCACTGCTGCTTGTTCTTTCTAAGATCAATCACATGGTGGTCGTTATCAAACGAGTCGTAACAGAGACACAAACTCCACAATAATAATTCTTCACATTTATATAGCGCTTTTGCTCTCCACACAGGGAGGACACAGGAAGCGAACCCACAATCTCCTTACTGAAAAGCAGCAACACTACCACTGTGCCACTATGAGGGGTCCGGTGATGGGGCTCCACATCATCAGACAGAATCTAAAAACTACGAAATGCAATCGAATTTAGAAGCAAAGTAAAATTACAAAGCAATTAACAAAGGATAAAATGACAATTACATTCTAAGAGAAAGTAACCACTAAACATACATACAAATTGATTAAAACAATTAGACAATAAATGAAAACAATTAATGAATAAAAAAAGAGAACAAAAGCATGGGACCCGTGTGAGATCCTCAAAACACAAGGTGTACTGCTGGAGACTCAGACCATGAAGCCTCTCTGTAAGTGCCATTTCATAGTTATAGAAGATTCATAAATATTGAATTTAAGATGACAATGCCTAACCAATGGGAGGTTCCTATAACCCCCATAAGTAGAATCATATTGGTATATTCTTGCCATTTCTATCTGCTTTGACTAAACTTTATTCTTCAGTTAGTGACCAGCCTTGCCATGTATAAGGTGTTGAAGGCATATGGTTTTAAACCGTGCCAACGGGCCTATGGGCTTTTTGAGTGTGTGAACTTGTAAAACAGCACTTATTTAAGTTCATAGCCGTATGTCTAAAGCGTACAGAAGAAGAAGTTAAAAATCTTTAAGTAAAGAAGAAGAAGTAAAGAACTTTTAAGTACAGAAATAACTAAAGTTTCTCAACAAAAGCTAAGTTTAGAGGAGAAACATTTTTCCTTTTTTTTTGCCTTTTATTCTACGTGAGTAACTACCTTTTTCTTTATTCTTGTGTGGATTATTTGCTTTTAACTTTCACTAAATATTTTTAAAACGAACTTTTGGACTGAGAGATTTCTTTCGACATGCGTTTTACCCGTGCTTGATCTTGCCTTATACTTCTGCGGCTACACTCTCAGGTCATGAGCGTCTGAGTATTTCTCATTACGTGGACATTACAAACAGGAAAATGTCAGATCCTTTCCATTCTGTAGGTGGCTGAAGACCTCATTTCATTCTGTTGACTTGATGAAGACACAACAAGACGGGTGACCCAGCAGGTCCGACGGGCTTTCAGGTACGAGTTTCCTCGTTTGTTTGATTCTGAACCCCTTTATTGCTCATGAAGAGTTGATTGTGGTATGCATTGAAGTTTTTTGTCAGTTTATTGTGATAGAAGATAAAAAGGACAATGAGGTGAGATAAAAGGAAACACCATTGTTAAAATTGAAAAATTGCTAACATGATCTTAAGTTAATTCAGTGGTGACTGTTTACAGGTTCAAATAATCAGAAGTTTTACTCTTTTTCTACTGTTAGAACTCACAGACATTTTTTAGTAAAACCAGCAAATAATATATTTATGTGTTTATTTATTTATGATTTGAGAGAGCAAACGACTGAAATCATAAACTAATGAGACACATTGCCGTGTCAGAGAGATTCGTGGAACTTTAGTTTTAGTGGCGAGGATTTGGCCTGTATGGAGGACTGTGATTAAGAAAAGAAAGCAATTAAGAAAAATAACCGATAATTTAACAAGATTTTTCAGATACATTTTTCTGCAAGTTATTGTAAAACTGTAGCCTTGCCACAAGATTATTAACTGTGTGACAATTTTAACGGTTATACGGTACCTATGTAATATAAACAAGCTCTTTGGTCAACGTGGCAATTTTTCACGTCTAATAAGTTTTAGTTGTCCGTGGGTTACGTGGGTCCTAAAAATTTATGTATCTAATGTGGTACACTGGCATGTGGTGAAACCCTGAGCTTTGTGATTTCAGGTCCTGATAGTCAACCATAATACTTGCAAGAAGAACTAGACGCCTTTTTCTATTTTCTTGCTTTTCAGCTTTCTTTCTCTGCTAGTCCCGGAACAAGAGAAAAATTTTGCGAATGAAAAGTAAGATTTCTAAAAGAGGTCCAAATCCTGGCTCCCTCACTTTCAATGTGGAGGTGATGCATACAACTCAAGTCTTTGTGTTTTTTTCTGTGGGGAATCTTTCTTCTTGCATGTTACCAAATGTGCACAGATGATTCAGTTCATTGGCATCTTTAAAATTTGCTCATTGTGTGCATCAGAGAGACTTGCAATGGATTGGCATCCCATCGGGGGGTAAAATTTGCCTGCAGGACTTGATCTTCCTCTCCGTTTCTCTTTTTTTGAGTTAGACAGCTTAAGTCGTTGTATGGTGATGAACACTAACACATCGCAACAAAACATATTACAAGATAAATCAAGAGGAAGATGATTGACGAGAGAATTAAGGCGAGAACGTTTTAACATCAAGTTAAGGAGCTGAATGAATAGAAATTAGGATCACTAGGATGCTTAGAGTAGATCTATTTATAACATAAGTAAATAAAGGAAAAACATAATTTATAATGCAAAGTTCTGTATTAGTCAAACTGATGGGACATCAAGCACAATAAGAACCTTTTGTGTCACAGAGCCTCTTGGAGAAAACGATCAACATTGGCATTCCATCTGTGAATATATGTTTAACAACATCATCATTTTTCACTTTTTCAGTCATCAAGGATCCATATTTTTGTCATACATTATAATTGTCACATTTGCTCAATTGTGTGGGGTAGTTGGAGTTTATGACATCAGGGAATGGATGTTAATCCAGGAGTCCATACATTTTGGGACATTTCTGCACTTGTCTGATGCCTGTCCAGCCATACAGTCATTACAGTGAAACATAAAAGCTGCGTGCCTCTCTCATATGAAAAGGTCACAATAATAAATGTATATATGTATGTGTGCTTTCATCACATAATTTTCTAAAGCAGGAAATTGTTTTATAAATATAAAAAATATTCAATGATTATTTTTATTTAAAGAACAGCTTCTTTATATTTTAAGTAAACAGCCAAGTCAGACATTTTATTTCTTTTTAATTTTCTTCTTTGTTCAGACCAAAGTGTTTGTATATATTTATTTATTTAAAAATACATACATAAATAGGCACATACTTAAAGAGCTTTTGTAAAAGGCTGGGAACACAAAGTTCTATCTATGAGGGATGCTCAAAAAGCTTC
The DNA here is from genome assembly GCF_016835505.1 of Polypterus senegalus. Classification (NCBI taxonomy): domain Eukaryota; kingdom Metazoa; phylum Chordata; class Cladistia; order Polypteriformes; family Polypteridae; genus Polypterus; species Polypterus senegalus. The sequence continues at coordinate 8,712,664 of NC_053163.1, forward strand.
TGCACTTTTGTATTTTTGTTGGAAACGGTGAAGACGGGAGGAGTAGTGATGGGGCATTAAAAAGTTGGTCCGACGCTGGGAAAACTGGATTGCAAAAAGAAAGAGGACTGTGTAGAAAAGTGATTTGTTTTTGAAATTCGTAATAAATAGAGTTAAAAAAAGTGTAGAAACTTGAACATCCCTTTTATTTATAATATCAAAATAATAAAAATGAAAAACAATTTTAGATTTGTTTCTCGTACTCTTAAGTCTTTGTAAAGTTTCAATGTCCCCTTTAGTCTGGAGTATACACCCCTCTCTATTACCGAGGCTTTAACTGCAGAGCCCCTTCTATACATTTGACAGCAGACTCGTAGAGGAGCTTCATACGTAAAATTGAAGAGATACGCGGTCAGGGGTTACTCTGGCATCCCAACTCTGGAACATTTTTTCGGTATAATACTTCAACATTAATATGTAGGCAGCCGCTGAAGGGAAAATCTGTCACTTTGATAATCTTGTAAAGTTTTTTATGCCCATGATGATCTTTTTAAATACAAGAAATGCAGCCGGACTAGAGGACACAAAGTAAACTGAACTGCACTGAAAGTGGGGATGACTGTGAAAGATGAACACATTTTTAATATTGCAAATTTTATGAACACATTACTGAACGTTTTAAATGTTATTCTTGCTTGAATATCAAACAGGAGATGATTTTTTTTTCTTTGAGGTGTTGCACAGTGAGATATTATTTCCCAGCACACAGCTCAGTTCTTCAGGTCAATGTGTTTACTTCACTGATGATTTGCTCCAATTTTTTGGAGACCCAAAGTACAAACCTCCTGGCTTGGACTCCTGAGAGTTTTATTTGAATTCAGTTCTGGTTCACTTACTCTTTGAAAGTGCGCTTACTGTATAAGACCATCGTGTAATGATAATGTAGAGTTAAATTCAAAGACCAAACGACGAGCATCAGGAGCTCAAATACAGCAGTGTGATGCTGAAGAAGCCTTTGAAATGTGCCCTACAACATTTTTGCTAGACAAGAATTTGTCCCTAGTGTGTGCTTGGTGTGTGTGTGTGTGTGCCCTTTGGTGACCCCCGTGACCCTGTAGTTAGGATATAGCGGGTTGGATAATGGATGGATGGATGGAAGAATGTATTATTTTAAGAGAAGAAAAAAAAATCAATAGGAAAACATGTTCATTAGTTTAACATCTGTTGTTATTAACTAGGACCAAATATGGACTATCTAAAAATTATTTATTTATTTATTATTATATTAAAATGGTACCATTTGAGAGTCCATTTATCTTAATTAATCAGAGTAAGCAATTTAATATATTTTATTAAATTAAAAAAAAAAAAACGCAATTTAAAAAAAAAACTGTTAAATCCAAACAGCCAAACACACACACAGTTTCATAAAGGTCATAATATACAAAACATAGTGCAATAAAAAATACAATCCACATTTCAAAAAAGAACATACAATATACAAAAAGGTTAAAACTGCTACTACTGCTAGTAATATAATATATTGGTATAGTTATATAAAATTATATAATATTATATATTTTATATATATGATAACATATAATAATGGTATATTAATAAAATATTTTGGTATAGATATAATATTATAGTAATAATATTTATCATTTTTAATTAATAATGATATTGATTAATTGTTCACTGATGATGATGATGATGATGATGATAATAATATATTATAATTTAGTTGATGTTATTGCTATACATTGTATTTGAAAACACATTTTGAGGGACATCAGAAGAATATTCAACTATCAAAGAAGTAACAATAAAATACCAGAGAAAAGAAACAGACAATAATAACCAATGTGGAAATATAAATAATCTACACTCTACATATAAAATCTTAAGCCTAAAAGTGCAACGATTTTGTGCAACGATTTGATGTGACATTTTTATGACACGCTTTAAATCTGGCTTTTTTTAAAACCTACATATATATGTTTGGTATCATTCTTTTCAGAATTTATCTAACTTTAATGTGATGTTGTTAGATTTTCAGATTTTTATTCCATTTTTAAATTCTAAACTAAACAATATCAAGAACTCACGTGCTGCGATACGAGACTTTGTGCCAAGGGATTTAACTACATGTGGGGCCGGAAATAAAAGACAAAGAGTAGGACAGCTGCTGTACAGGCTTTTAAATGTTCGAAGCGCCATGCGAGATGCAGATCATGTGTCATGGCAGCGGGATCAAGCCAGCAGCTGATCGAGCAAAGAGAAGGTAAATAAAAAACTGTATTTGTTTCCCATTGTATCACCGTTTAAGAGGGGGTTTTGAAGGAGCAACCTCATCTCCTTGGGGTGCATTCAGCCACCCTCTTAAGAACAGAAGTGGCAGAGACCTGAAGTGGGTGGCATGTAGCGCAAACCAGGGGGGGTTTGTAAGCAAAGCAAGCAGGGGGTGAACCCCCTAGTAATACCATAAAGGAAACATAGAAATAAATGACACTTAAGACAGTGACAATGCTTGCCTACAAAGTTTGGACTTGTCTCCTAATAGAATTTCTAGTTATTCTTACAGAGGCACACAATTCAAAGGCAAAGCATTTTGGGGATTAGCGCCTGAAACACTATGTGCTGTGTTCACATGGAGCAAAGGGACAAAGACAAAACAAGAAACGTAGCAGATGTTAGAGGATTAGATGATGAGGAGTAACTGTAAGTCACATCCCACATGATAGAAATACATTTTGTTGTTGTATGTCACATTTTCATACATGAAAGGAGATCAGAATGCTTTAACAATAATACTGTAACGGCTAAACAGAGTTTCAAAAGAAAGTAAATGCTGAACAATAGCTATTGATAACAGGTAAGTAAACATCCTCCCTCAGCACAGTCAGCATAGCTTCAAACATATGATCTAGTGAGGTGCTACATGGTACTGGCCACTGCTAAGCAGCAGATGTCGTGTGTGCCTGAAGTAATCCTTAGGTATTTCAACAAGATGAATTTAAACATCTGGGGCCCATTTTCTAATTGTGTGTCTTGACAGTCCATCATCGAACCAAATAAACACTCCACAACAAAATTAACTAGAAGTGAGGAACATAATTGAATTAAATAAAAAAGAGAATTCAAATTTGCAAAGTAATCAATTAAAATAAAGCTCAAACAAAGCATGCTGGAGAACCAAAAAAAAACAAAATTAAAAGGGCGTTAAAAAAAAAAAAACTCACACACACCTCAACGCGAGACCCACATGAAAGCAATACCAGTGTTTTGATTAACACCTGTTCTGTTTTAGTTTAGGTGTAAATTAAAATGATCTTCCTGGTTACCAGATAACCGAATATCATTCAGTCTCAACCCTCTCGACTGCTATGCCAACATGGTGTCCATAACACTCTGAAACAAAACACGATTGAAAGCCTAACTAAGTATTGTTCAACGTCAACTGTGTGTTGCATCACGTTTTAATGCCGACTCTTCATGCTAGTGGAGTGAGCGTCTTACCTCAATCTAACTCCCTCACTGTATTTAAGAAGCATCTGAAGACTCTTATTTTGTGAACATCTGTCTAATTGGTAAAGGTGTTGATAGGTTTTTATAATTAAGAAAAGATGAGCTAGTCTTGTGTTGTTCTCTTTGGTTTAAAGTTCTTCACTTGTGATGATCACTTCTGTAACCCAGCGTTTCTCAACCTTTAAATATTTGCAACCCGAGTTTTCATAAGTTTTAATCATCAGTTTTAAACCCTAATAAAATGTATTCCTATTTTTAAGTTTTATTATACCTATGTAACTTTTATCGACATTTATCTAACTCTATATTTATGTTTCTAGTATCAGAATGTAGTTTAAGTTAATTTGTTTTGGTTTCAATAGATGTATTTTTCATATTTTCGATTCCTGTTTTCTTTTTTTCGCATCTTCGCGCCCCCTTTTTTGTTACCCACAGGTTGAGAACCGCAGTTGTAACAGACCTTCAACAATACAATTCCCAGACTGATATTTGCTCAATTCATTTTTGTAAGTCACTTTAGATAACAGCATCTGCTAAGCGACCAAATGTAAATGCACACATACATGTCGAAGTGAAGATTAGGTTTTTAAATGATATCTCCTAATTACAGTATACGTAGAGAAAAGGTAATCTATGTATGAAATCTAACATCTGTCTGTTTGCATGTCTGTCAGCTTTTCACGAGTGAACTACTTAATGGATTTAGATTGGGTTTTTTCTATAATTTGATTGAACATTCTGGTTGATTTTGTGACTTCTGTCATTGTGTTAAGTATCATAGTTCGGGTTCCGGCAGCGATTTTTTAGTGAGAATCCAAGAGACAGACTGTGTGTAGAGGGGAGGGGAAGTGTGACGATGGGAGTAGGGAGTCGGGTGGGCCCCTCCTCACCAACGCGCCAGCCTCCGTTTGAGTCACTGTACCTTTCACGACGTGTTCAAGTGTACTGTGCCTCCACTTAGCTAGCGATGCCTGTTTGTTTAGCGGACTTTATCATCTAGAAATTAAGGAATAACGTTTCACGTTTTTGAGGGAGATATCAGGGCAACATATATTTTACAGGGTAGCTGCTGATTGCCAGAGATATCACAGCTACGTGCTCTTCTCCCTATGAGGGGTACACTCTCCTGTCAGAGCTGAACATGAAGAGATACACAGGCAATGCTTGCCGTTGGAGCATACTTATCTTCCGCTTGGCTAGACATACCTTCCCAACTTTGTACATGTTTGGCAAAGATATCACAGCTATGTTCCCGCCACTGATGGCAAAACCAAAAATATTGCATATCAAGAGGCCCTCGGATACAAAAGCTATCAATATAAATTCTTCTCAAAACAAATGACATTTTTAAAAAATTTTGTCCTGTTTCACTACTACGCGGGCAGAGTCATGGGGGGCAGCTAGTTATAATATAAAATAGTTTGGGAAGATCATCTGTCTTATGGGAGCAAAGTGAAAAAAAGATGAGTTCAGTGAAATTTGGGAAACTCTGATGCCCTCACATACTGCACGTCTTAAACAAAAGCACACCAAAAAGAACTTGACTGATTGCATATATGGATTACAAAATTAGTTTTTATACGTACAAGAAAACTTTGTTTGTCCAGTGTCACACACGCTTGTTTAGGAGACAACTAAAGGGCATGAGTACATGTAATTCCACGCTAGACCAGGGGGTGGAAAAATGCACTAATTCTCTCTCGATTCCTTACAGACCATTCTAGGGAAATCCCGCCTGGCTCTGGGGCAGCCAATGACATCACTTCCAGTTCCGATCCTGATGACATCATTTCCCATACTGGCCTTTAAACCGCCATCTTGTTTCCAGTAAATCAGTTCTGTTTTGGACTCAGTCATGTTAACATGTCTGTGCTTTTGAATCAATTTTGCAGCCGGGAAAAATTAAAAGGGCGGCTGCTCCTAACCTTCTCAATGTCTTTTGGTCATTTTTGTGACAGTGGCGTAGTCGGCAGGATAACAGAATCCCAGAAGAAAACGGGACTGGACCTGAATCAGGACCAGTATGAGAACTGATGTAGCAGGACCGGAACTGGAAGTGATGTCATTGGCTGCCCCAGAGCCAGGTGTGATTTCCCTAGAATGGTCTGTAAGGAATCGAGAGATAGAATTAGTGAACTTTACCACCCCCTGGTCTGGCGTGGAATTACATGTACTCAGGCCCTTTAGCTGTCTCCTAAACATGTGTGTGTGTGTGTGTGTGTGACACCAGGTGTATGTTCCCAAGTATTATGTATTGTGGAAATTAGGATATCCTGAAATCTCTTTACAATTGGTCTCAAACACCTTCAAACAAGGTGCGACTTTCACCCATTAAAATGTATAGTACAGGTATACATCAATGTTATTGATGAGTGGTAGCTCTCAGGCTAAGGATCTGTGCTGGTATCTGGAATGTGGTCCGCTCAAATCCAAGGCCTTCTACCTGAAAATAGCTCCGGAGTGCTGAACAATGGCTGACCTTGCACTTGGGCCTCCAAAGTTCATACAAAAAGACAATATCCCCTCTGAGATTAATGAAATATATCCAAAGCAACCTGCCTGTTTACAGCAGTATTAAATTGTGGGCAACTCAGGCCCCATGCTTTTAAGTTTCAACTGATGCAGACACAGCACCTTGTTTTAGTTCAGTATAGGCAGGGTTAGAACAAAGCATTGTTTGACTAAAAAAGGTTTCGCCAACACTTAAAAAGAGCAAGACAGAGCCCTTACATGTGGTGCATAGTTTGAGACTGGTAAGAACATCAATGGATTGTGTCTTGCTCTCCCTCATGCCACCTTGCATGCCGGTGAGAAAGAGAAGAAGAGTACAGAAGACCAAAAGACACAAACTCTCATTCTCACACCACAGTACCACAGGATGAGACAAATATCTTGGGTTTAAAGAGAGAAATACATCTCGACTTTTCTCAACTTGCTGTGGATGAAGCCGAGTGAGAGGTAAACAAATATGCCTCTCATTCTTTCCCTTGTCCATTTGCCCATTTTAGTCACTCTTGAGCCACTGCATGCCAGAGTGAATGAAACTCAGGAAGAGAACATTGGATTTATTTTTGGAGTGGATGAGAGGGAGTTACAGTACCTCATAAATGCAAGAGACATTCATGAGGTTTAATGAGTCAGAACAGTAAGGAAGTCCCCTTTCATTCACTGTATTTTCCTTTCAAGTAGGTTTCAAAAGAGTTTCTTCTATGCTGACCAGCCATGGCACAAGCAGCAGAATTTATTGAAGATGCAAGTGAAGATGAAAGCGGGGAACACCCAGACATTCAGCAGCCTTCAGGTACCACTTCTTGCTTAGTCTTTCTCTCCATTATTTAAATAAAATGAGATTTTTCATAAAAAGAAAATTCAATCAATGAAGATATGAGAAGCCTAACTGTGTTTTCACTCATGTCAGGTAGACATCCTGACTGTGGGGGCTACCTTTACAGATTGGGGTCAGTCAGGACACTCACTTACCATTGATTCAGAAAGTATTCAGAGCCCTCCACACTTTATTGTACAGTAAATTTTATTTTAAGTGAATAAATTTGCCATTTTGCTCATTAATCTACACTTAATACCCCATAATGACAAAGTGAAGACATGTTTTCAAAACGGTTTTCAGACTGAATAAAAATCAAAAACTGGAAGTTCTCATTCAAAGAATTATTCAGATATTTTGCTGTGGCACTCCATATTGTGCTCAGGTGAATCCTGTTTGCTTTCATTCTCCTTGAGGTGTTTCGAGAACTTGATTGGAGTCCACCTGTGGCAAACTGTATTGACTGGACCTCACATATGTTACCTGTGTATAGAAGGTCCCACAGTTCACACTGCATTTTCTTCCACCAAGTGTATTCTTGGCGCTACTTCATTGCTTCTCCTTCCTCCATCGCACGGTCTCTCTCTCTTTCTCCCCCCTCTATCCATCCATTATCCAACACGCTATATCCTAACTACAGGGTCATGTGGGTCTGCTGGAGCCAATCCCAACCAACATAGGGCGCAAGGCAGGAAACAAACCCCGGGCAGGGCGCCAGCCCACCACAGGGCACACACACACACACACACACACTAGGGACAATTTAAAATCGGCAATGCACCTAACCTGCATGTCTTTGGACTGTGGGAGGAAACCGGAGCACCCAGAGAAAACCCACGCAGACACAGGGAGAACATGCAACTCCACGCAGGAAGGACCCGGGTCTCCTAACTGCGAGGCAGCAGCGCTACCCACAGCGCCATCATGCTGCCTCTTCCGCTTCTATTCCTATTAAAAGTCTTCAGCACCAATCGTCCTGTCCGTGTTGTGACCTTCCCTTTAAAGGTGTAATATCATTAACCCATTTTCTTGAAGTGAAACGTAAGGAGCTGCAAACCAACAACGAGACAACAGCACATGTAGCACCCGCTACAACAAATCTTAAATAAATTTAGCAATTACAGAAATGTGTGATTAGTTTCATTTCTCATGTCCTTTAAAGTTACTGATAAACAGGACTCTTGGAGTCAGGATTATGCTGGTTCTCTTATCAATGCTTAACCTTGTGCTAAAGTAGCAGCAGGACTGGGTCACAGATCAACAGGCTTTAAATAAAATGCTGCCTGAGAGTGCTAATCACTCCTACCAATTTCTTTTATGTGGACTCGATCCCTGGAGACATTTTAATTTAATATTGTTTTTTATCAGTATGCTGCTGCTGGAGTATGTGAATTTCCCCTTGGGATTAATAAAGTATCTATCTAAAGGCAAAAGCTAACAGTTAAAGGTAGAAGTCATTCAATATTATCAATCAATATATAATCAAAGCGTGAAAATCATATTCACCAGTAAAAATTAACTTTCACACCATAAAAGTATTTCATATAATTGGCTATTTACAAAGCTACCTTAGTGACATTACAGAACATAACATTCTCAGAGTCATTTTAGAGTGATGGGGTGCATACATGGATACGGTCTTGATTGGGACGTTGTTTAATGTTTGCTCAGCCTTTGCCTTGGCTTTTAAAAATAATGGAGATATCATTTGGGGTGTTTTAGAGATCAAAAAATTAAATGACTGATTTTTAGATATAGAGTGTTTTTGAAGACTTTAGTTTTTAAATACGTCTTCCCGACAATCGGTTTCTCCAATTCACAGATCCTGCACATTTTGGGGATGTGGGAAGTGAAGCCAGAGTACACTTAAGAAAATCCACACAAATACATTAAAAATGTCCAAACTCCACAAGAACACTGTCCAGGAGATGAACGTAAACCCAGGATTCTGGATCTCTGAACTTTTACTTTTTATTTCTGGTTTATGTGGATATGTGATTGATGGATATTAAGTGTCTTTACATTGTAAATCTTCATTTCTAAAATAAAAACGATAAATGTTCAGACAATTACATTCTGTTCTTATTATTTTTTGTAACAGTGACACAAAATAAAAAGTGGCTGTGCCTCATTTACTTTGGACTTGCCTTTGGCCTCCTGTTGGCAGTAGGTACAGGACTCAGACTTTTAGTACCAGGTGCGTATGTCTGGCAAATTGATTAAAAAATTCTAATCCAGCAGCTGGATGACCGGGTTGATCTCTTAACAAACTTTCTTTTATTAAAGAATCATAAAGAGCTTCAGGCTCAAAGTGGAAGTTAACCTTGAATGGGATGGCAGTCCTTTACAGTGTAAACCGGACCCACACACCCACACCTGTGCAGTTTGAAGTCACCAGTCAACCTATCAGGCTTTCTTAGGACTATGGGTGGACACCAGAGTGTTGAGAGTGACCACATGAACACAAGGGAAGCAAACTCCTTACAAATGACTTCCTCAGATAGGTAAAGAAGTAGGGTCCAGTCACCAGAAGTGTGACACTGCTAGACATTCTCACCAATCCTCGCTCTCAAGAGCTCAAGCTAAAAGACATGATGGGTAATTTGTCAACAAAGGTGGGGGTTGGGGCGCAGATGGGAAAGTCCAGTAAGACAGGACCTTAAAACAGAATTTCAGAAGGTACTTGGGCAGTAGCCAAGTGTTTATATGGCCCTATGGCAGGGGTGTGCAATTGTTTTGGCTCGGGGGCCATTTTGTGGAAGCTGAGGTTAGCGGAGGGCCGCACCTTTTAAAATGATTGCATTCATTAGTTAAATTTGCATTTCAGAAAAGGTATAAATTGTACCATAAAAATCAATAAATATAAAATAGTGGCAGTTTTATTATTTATTAATTATGGATTTTGTTTTACATTATAGGCTATGGTCCTCATTCTTGCTCACCTAGTTTTGATCTTAGCAGGTTTTTTTTGCCACGACCATCTCCCAATTTCATTTCTCTCTCCATACTGTTGCTGCCTAGCACAGTCAGCACAATGGGCAGAAGTTGTTAAGAAGGCTGATGAAATGTAGAGTTGTATTTTAAAAACTAATAGCTCTAAATCAAAGGATTGTATGTTAAAACTCAATGCTGCTCTAGTTAGGCCGTGTCTAGAGTACTGTGTGCAGTCTGGCAGCTCTACCACCTTTACAGAGGAGGCCATCCAAGTGCACCCAAGACCACAATGACAGACCAGGGAATTAAACCTCAGTTCAGAGATGGGATGTCAGGGACGAATGCAGGCCCTCAAACTTCTGACGCTCATCAATAAAACACACTCTGTTATTCTTTCATCTATTAAAAATACAAAGAAACCCTTGTTTCAGTGTGTGTGATCTTTAGTGATGAGCACAAACCAGCACCTTTTGTGAAAACTGATAATAAAATTATTTTCGCATGCGATTTTTCAAATACTGAATTATATAAAGGAGGACACCTAGTGGAGATGATAAAGAAGTACATTCAAGGTGTTAATGGGCAAATTGCTTCTTCTCACAAGGGTTATGGAGCAAACTACCAAGTAGTGTAGTTAATGTGGAAACACTGAAAACATCTAAAAACAATCTGGATAAGATATTTAGATACATTAACCATTAGGATGTAAAACATTTTTCATGTTTTTGAAGTTCTTATTTACTTATTGCATTTTTATTCTTGGTACTCTGGATAGCACAGAAAACTTCAGCTGGTCTTGTTCTGCAAGTTTTGGTTGCTGGTCGAACAGGAACACCAAATGTGTTAGGAATTCATTCAAAAACAAAAAATAAAAAGGAGTAACATTGCAGAATTGTAGTAGATCAAAAGAAAATGAATTGATCGACTAGAGAGTTCTTTTTCATATCAATTTAATGTTTAATTAGAATGGTGTAAAAGAGGAGATACAATGATGTTAAACAGCTGGGGCACCACCTATGTGACCTTGTATAACTGAAATACAGTGATCCCTCGCTATATCGCGCTTCTACTTTCGCGGCTTCACTCCATCGCGGATTTTAAATGTAAGCATGTCTAAATATATATCACAGATTTTTAGCTGGTTCGCGGATTTCTGCGGACAATGGGTCTTTTAATTTATGGTACATGCTTCCTCAGTTTGTTTGCCCAGTTGATTTCATACAAGGGACCCTACTGGCAGATGGCTGAGAAGCTACCCAATCAGAGCAAGTATTACGTGCACATATTATGTATTATTTATTATTAAATAAAACTCCTCAATGATATACGTTATGCTTCCCACGTGGTGCTTCGCACACTTCAAAGCTCTACCAGCCCGCATTGATTTTTGATTGTTTGCTTTTCTCTGTCTCTCTCACTCTCTCTGACATTCTGTGCTCCTGACTGAGGGGGTGTGAGCAGAGGGGCTGTTTGCACAGAGGCTGTTTCCCTAGAGGATACGGATGCTCCTGTAAAAAATGCTGAAAGACTACCTTCACATTGATCCCTTCATTGTGGCCACTTTATCGCGGGTGCTTTGTATACTTAAAAGCCCTATTGATTTTTTACATTTCTCTCTCTCTCTCTGACATTCTCTGCTCCTGACGCCACTCCTTTGAACAGGAAGATATGTTGGCATTCTTTTAATTGTGAGAAGGAACTGTCATCTCTGTCTTGTCATGGAGTACACTTTAAACTTTTGACTAAAGGGTGTTATTTCATGTCTAGAGGGCTCTAATAATGTTAAAAAACGTATTTAGAAGGTCGTAAACAGGTTTTCTATGCTCTAAATGTGAAAATATTAGATTTATAAATAAAGAATACTACTTCGTGGAAATTCATTTATCTGTCTGGAGCGGATTAACCGCGATAAACGAGGGTTTACTGTATAACTGTGCGGAGAATATTTATAAACAGTGTGGGAGAGTTTCTAAGAGCTTAAAATATATAAAAATAACCATACAAACATATGGTTTCTACTTCACGGATTTTCACCTATCGCGGGGGGTTCTGGAACGCAACCCAAGCGATCGAGGAGGGATTACTGTAGTTGAAAATCAAAAAGCATGCCATCAAGATCAGGAGTGTGTCTTTACACACGGGAGTTCAGGATTGAATTAGAGTGAGATGGCTGCCTCTGGGTTTATACAGTGACTTGGCAGGAAATGGTGTAAAACAGAAGTGACATTAGCAGTGGAGTGGCTGTTAAGTCTTCCATTCTGAAGAAGGAGGAAGAGAGAGAAGGCATTGCACAGCACCAACCCCTGGTTCGGCAGGTAATTACCATCATCAGAGCCCTTACGATGCCTCCACGTCTCTTTTATATCCATAGAGAGAGTGATTCATATTTAGATATTTATGTATTAATATAGATTTGTTCTTTAACTAAAATCAAAAAACATTTCTCTTTATGAATTACACTTGAGGTGCAGAACTTGATAATCTGGTTTTTAGTGTTCTGATAAGTACTTCAGAAGAGCAATTTGTTATCACAGTCAAAACAATAGTTGAAAGCATTATTTTCATCTGGGATAGAAAATACAGAAGCGAATGTATCAAAGGATCCTGCCTCCTGATTCGTCTGAGGTGCTGTCCTTCCTCACTATTAATATTTTCCATATTTATTTCCAGCTTCACAGTGTAAGCCAGTAGCATAAGATTGAATTAAAACTAATTGGTTCATCTTATTTTTTTATGGCACCTTTCATTTTCTCCACAGACAAATCTGTAGTGTGCTGCCCTGAGAAGTGGACCAGATACAAGGAAAACTGCTACTACTTCTCCATAAATAAAACGACATGGGAGAGAAGCGGCTAGCAGTGCGTCTCCTATGGAAGTCAGCTGGTTGTGGCAAAGGGTGAGGAGGTGTTGGTGAGTCATGGCAGCCGATGTGGAAGTGTGCTGCATTTTTGAATAATTTTTTATTACTAATTTAGAAAAGATAAGTCATGAGCACTTTCCCACTCCATGTACCTGGAGGATACCTTTTAAGATTGTTTTTTTAATTAATTTCTTCATTTTGATTTGACTTGCTTTTGATTATTTTGGATCATTTTAAAATATATATTTTTTATTTAAATATGTTATTTTTTTTTGGTCACTTTCATTTTGTTTGTGTGTTTGCATGATCGCGTTTACAAGTTGCTAAGCCACTTGCCGGTCATGTGACATAACATGTCATTGTGTCCGCCTGTAAGACATGACACGGCAGCTGGGTCAGTCTCCTAGATTTGGAATAATTTAAGAATCAAAATTGCTCGCTTTGTACGTAGCTTCAATTCGGGGAAACCTTTTCTGTTCATTTTGTGTGTGTGTGTTTTGCCTCTGATCTTCGATCCTGCATTTATTTTAATTCGATTATACCACATGGTTGAGGCCGTGTTATTGTTGGTAAAGAACTCCTTGTTGCTGTCAATTGAGCGAGGCCTCGTGACAAGCAACGTCATGGTGTCAGCAATCTTTAAGATGTCGGCACACTCTCCCTGATATGGCCGACCTTCGACCATTCATTTTTGCTCGATGATTTGGTTTCCCAGACTAAATGCTTGCTTGCCTCTTTAGTAGTTTTTTCATGTCCTGTATTTTCTTTCTTTCATCTTATTATTATGCCCTGTCTTTTAATATTGTGTTCACAACCAAACTCAAGGTTAGCTTTAGCCTTCAAATCACTTTAAAACCTCAGGCTGCGAAGGACACAATACACTTACCCTATTGTGAGGTTTGCATATCACACCTGATGATAAACCAACGCTTTTTCCAGAGACATAACATAACTGCAGGCTACAATGCAGGTTGGACTAAGCACTTATTTCTAAGGCACAGGCACCGTAGCTCACTGCTGTCAACTTAATTTCTTCTTGATTTTATTCTTGCAGAACTTTCTCATTGACTCTTGCAGAGCATATTTGACTTTCTGGATTGGACTCAACAGAAAGCCTGAAGAGAGCTGGACTTGGATTAATGGGCAGTTATTCGATCTCAACTGGTAGGTGACTTTGATCATCCTCAGGACTGTTCAGTTTTCATTTTGGCTACTAAGCACTTCTCTTTGTGCAGGTTTCATTACTCAAGGACTGTGAATTGGCCTGGTAACTGAGTGTGGTCGTGTGTGTCCAACAATGAATTAACATCCAATCCTTGGTTTGTTCCTGCTGTGCATTCAGTCTTCATAGTGTTATGGATATTATAAGATGGTAAAAGTGAATGATGCTGCTACAGGATCAATGTTTAACAATATGGCTGACAACAGGGGATGCAAGGAGGTTCTTATCCATTACATTTCTCATAGAACAGGTCTACCAGCTAACAAACACACACACCTTTAAACAACAGCCTAACAGAGTCACACACAGAATATTTCAAGTTTATAGTTGTATTAACTGGGAGTTTCAAAATACCAGAGCGCTATGTCATACAATATATTAAAAACTGGATAAGCTCCGGCCCTCTCGAGTCTGAAACTGAATTAAGTGGTTTCAGACTGTGAATTGATGTCATCTTAAAACCAACTGATCATTTCTGAATTTGAACCATATGTTACATCTTCACTCTCCCATCAGGGCAGAATGTCTGTCTGAGTCATGCAGAAGTATGAAGTCTGCAGGTCTTACCCTGGGGCCACTCGATGGTTATTACTATGGACTATATAACAGCCCACCATTCTTTATGTGTTACACGAGTGTGGTGCTGTGGTGCCTGTAAGCCTTACTTCGGGTCATGTCTACTGATTTTTTTTATTTTATGTTTCTATGCAGGAAGACCCAAGTTCAAGAAGAGAGTGGAGACTGTGCCTGTGTTGCAAAGCAGTCCACTCAAAGTAAGAACTGCAGCACAGACCTTCACTGGGTTTGTGAGAAGCCATTAGATAGCTGCGTCTGAATCTTCACTCACCTCGGCGGATGCTTTCTGGCAGCTTTCAAGATTAGCAGAGAACTGGCACAGGAAGTGAAGGTCATATTTATATTTATTTTATAAAGGAGTCGGACGGAAATAAAAAGAATCATTGTGTGTGTGTGGGGGGGAGTAATGTAGTAACAAGTAAAGTAAAACATCAGGCACTTCAAACTTAACAGACCTGCACAACTCTTTTACTAGCAGGAAGAAAAAAGAATGGCAGAGAAAACAAAGAATTAGAAGGAGGCAGCTGGTGCCACACATATTAGTAGTTAGCAGTTATAATAGAGAAAAGATTTGGGTCCTAATTTATACATAAAGGAGAAAAAGATGGCTGATGTGACTGGACATTACTTGGCTGTACTGGGTGGTGACAACCTGCGAGACACATTTTGGTTCTTTCTTTTTGTACTCCACTTCTGCTAAGCCCCTCTTGGTGTCCTGATTTTAAAGTTTTACCCTGCATATGTTTTTGTATTTGAATAATACTAATGCTAGTAATAAAATTATGATTATTGTGTTACTTATGCTCATTATTTTTACTGTACTTGTCCCACTCACTTAGTCAAGTAAAAGCCATTTCAGTGGCTACAAAGCCAAAGTCTCTGATCAGAGGAAAAGGACAGAAGAAGAGGAAGCAGCAGCTTATCGAGTGTGCTTGAGCTGAGGCCACACTACTGACACACTTCTAGGAAGACTTTGTTTTGTGTAATTGATGTGTGATGAGAATAAGGGACCAAATCACCCAAAATGTCGAGACTGCAGACCTCCCTTCTGGGTCGGGTATCATCAGTATGAAGCAGGCCAGCTGCCATGCCTCACAGTTTAAATAACATTTTTATTGTTTTTATACAGACTAGTTAATATATAGCTGTGAAGAGCAGGAATGAAGCCTCTCTCAAACAAAGCAGAAGTAACTTTTATTTGCTGCCAAACAAGTATCATCACACTGCTGCTAGTCCTTTCTAAGATCAGCGTCTTGGTGGTCGTTGTCGAACAAGTTGTAACAAAGAAACAAACAGCACAATGAGGAGTCCGGTGATGTTGAAGCAGATTAGCAGCACAGGAGTCTTCAGTCCCAATGAAGGCAACTCGGAGACTTCAGAACTGACAGCAGAATTAAGCTTTATTGTATGGTGCACATACAGACTCCTCTCTGATGAAACAATGAGCCCACAACTCAAAGCAACTCTTGCATGTATTACAATTTATTACGCAGGTTCCACATTACGCATAGCAACACAGCTGTTCCTGTAGCAGCCAACCTCAACAGCCATGGACTCTGGAAGAAGGACTTTAAAGTCACCGGACTTATGGAAAACTTCTGAACACAGCAAGAGAGAAAAGAATGGAAAGTTAAACTCATGCTAAAATTTAACACATTACAACATGGTTTGAATAGGGACATGGGTCTTATGGCCAGATATGAGGATTGTTTGCATCTCTCAGACTGTCCCAGACAACCTGTCTACAGACCCACATTGTATTGAAAAACTCATCTTCAAAAGACTTTGTTGGACAGTCATCTTATCCAAAGATCTTGAGCTATCTATAATTCTCCTCTCTTGATAAGTGAATCTTAACCTGAAGAGGTCTATTAATTTTTTACATTTAAGATGTCTCACTTCAAGGTTTTCCAATGTTATTTGTCCTAGTGTGTATATAAACACAGGGAATTCCAGTTTCTGTATTACATCTTGCCTGAAGAAGGGGCCTGAGTTGCCTCAAAAGCTTGCAGTTTGTAATCTTTTTAGTTAGTCAACTAGGGCCTTTTGCTTGACTTCTCACCATATTCGTATCGCACAAGTCATTATTCATCCTCACCCGACTCCTAGCATTCCATTGCTCTAGTCCTGCCTCTAACTGGCTCCACCAATAATTCTTAGTTGGAGGGTATCAAACCCCTCTTATCTGTTTGACGAGCTCCCATTCTCTCTCTAAGCGAGAGGCCCATCTTTCTCCTGCATGTTTAACTTTTGGCTTAATAAACTATTAGTGGTTTCAAGCTCATAGAGAATAATTAAATAAAAATATGCAGATGTAAGTCTTTTTAATTCCAACTCTTACACATTAATGCTTAATAAAATAGAGTGTCTACTATTCTCATGTGCTTATAATACTTTTCTAATACATAGAGATGACCAATTTTAAGAATACAATTTTCTGCTGCACATCAACAGGCAGAACCTAACAATTAGGAAATGCAGTTGAATTTAGAAACAAAGTAAAATCATTATAAAACAGTTAATGGATAAAACAACTTATGAACAACAATTACCTTCTAAGAAAAAGCAACTGTTAGGTATATACAGACAAACTGATTAAAACAATTAGGTAATAAATGAAAACAAATAATGAAAATAAAAGAGAACAAAGCATGGGGCCCCTGTGAGATCCTCAACACACGGCAGCAGTAGCGAGCATCTCAGATCATAAGTGTCTGAGCATTTCTCATCACCCGGACATCATTGACTGGCAAGCGTCAGATCCTTTCCATTCTGTAGCTGGCCGAAGCGCTGACCGAAACCACATTTCCTGTTGCTGTTCATTTCTGTCAAGACTTGATGAAGACACAACAAGACGGGTGACCCAGCAGGTCCAACGGGCTTTCAGGTACGAACTTCCTCATTTGCTTGATTCAGAACCCCTTTATTGCTCATGAAGAGTTAGTTGTGGTGTCCATTACACTTTTTTGACAGTTTATTGTTTCTTTTAAAAAGGACAATGAGGTGAGATAAAAGGAAACACCATTGTTAAAGGTGTAAAAGTTAATGCAGTAGTGACTGTTTACAGGTTCAAATAATCAGAAATGTAACTCTTTTTCTACTCTTCTGACTCAATCTTTTTTTTTAGTAAAACCTGAAAATAATATATTTATTTATGATTTGAGAGAGCAAATGACTGAAATCATAAGCTGATGAAACCCATTGCCATGTCAGAGAGATTCCTGGAACTTCAGTTTTAGTGGAGTGGACTTGGCCCGTATGGAGAACTGTGACTATTATATTTCTCTATTAATCTAAAGAAAGCAATTAAGAAAAACAACTGATAATTTAACAAGATTTTTCAGATTAATGTTTCAGGCAAGTTAATGTAAAACTGTAGCCTTGCCACAAGATTATTAACTGGGTGACAATTTTAATGGTTATAAAAGGCCACTTGTGTCATCTGTGTAATATAAACAAGCTCTTTGCTCAATGTGGTGATTTTTTACATCTAACAAGTTTTAATTGCCTATGGGTTGCGTGTGCCCTGAAAATGAATGTATGACTGTAATTAATGTGGTACACTGGCATGTGGTGAAACCCTGAGCTTTGTGATTTCAGGTCCTGATAAGTTAACCATAATACTTACAGAAAAAAGGCTTCTAGTTTTTCAGCTTGTTTGCTAATGAAAAGTAAGATTTCTAAGAGAGGTCCAAATCCTGGCTCCCTCACATTTTATGTGGGGCTATGTCTTGTATTTTTTTCTGTGGAGAACCTTTTTTCTTGCATGTTACCAAATGTGCACAGATTTGGCTCAAATTTGCCCGCAAGACTTGTTCTTCCTCTCTGTTTCTCTTTTTTAGAGTTAGAGTTAGACAAATTTGGTCATTTTATGGTGATGAACAGTAACACATGGTAACAAAACAAGATAAATCAAGAACAAGATCATCGCCGAGAGAATTACGGCGAGAACATTTTAACATCAAGTTAAGGCGCTGAATGAGCACAGGAATAAGCGCAGAAAGAAATCAGGATCACTAGGATACTTAGAGTAGATCTAATTATAACATAAGTAAATAAAGGAAAAACACAATTTATAATGCAAAGGTCTGTATTAGCAAAAACGGCAGGGACGTCAAGTACAATAAGAACCTTTTGTGTCATGGAGCCTCTTGGAGAAAGCAATCAACTTTGGCTTCCCATCTGTGAATATCTGTTTAACAATATCATTGTTTCTCACTTTTTCATTCATCAAGGATCCATATTTTTGTCATACATTATAATCATCACATTTGCTCAATTGTGTGAGGCAGTTGGAGTTCATGACATCAGGGAATGGACGTTAATCCAGGGGTCCATGCATTTTGGGACATTTCTGCACTTGTCTGATGCCTGTCCAGCCATACAGTCATTACAATGAAACATAAAAGCTGCGTGCCTCTCTCATATGAAAAGGTCACAATAATAAATGTATATATGTATGTGTGCTTTCATCACATAATTTTCTAAAGCAGGAAATTGTTAAATATAAAAAATATTCAATGATTATTTTTATTTAAATAACAGCTTCTTTATATTTTAAGTAAACAGCCAAGTCAGACATTCTATTTCTTTTTAATTTTCTTCTTTGTTCAGACCAAAGTGTGTGTATATATTTATTTATTTAAAAATACATACATAGGCACATATGTAAAGAACTTTTGTAAAAGGCTGGGAACACAAAGTTCTATCTACGAGGGACGCACAAAACGTTTCCGCACTTTTGTATTTTTGTTGGAAACGATGAAGGCGGGAGGAGTAGTAATGGGGCATTAAAACGTCGGTACGATGCTGGGAAAACTGGACTGCATAAAGGAAGGTGACTGTGTAGAAAAGTGATTTGTTTTTGAAATTCGTAATTAATAGAGTTAAAAAAAGTGTAGAAACTTGAACATCCCTTTTATTTATTTATAATTTCAAAATAATAAAAATGAAAAACAATTTTAGATTTGTTTCTCGTACTCTTAAGTCTTTGTAAAGTTTCAAGGTCCCCTTTAGTCTGGAGTATACACCCCTCTCTATTACCGAGGCTTTAACTGCAGAGCCCCTTCTATACATTTGACAGCAGACTCGTAGAGGAGCTTCATACGTAAAATTGAAGAGATACGCGGTCAGGGGTTACTCTGGAACATTTTTTCGGTATAATACTTCAACATTAATATGTAGGCAGCCGCTGAAGGGAAAATCTGTCACTTTGATAATCTTGTAAAGTTGTTTATGCCCATGATGATCTTTTTAAATACAAGAAATGCAGCCGGACTAGAGGACACAAAAAGTAAACTGAACTGCACTGAAAGTGGGGATGACTGTAAAAGATGAACACATTTTTAATATTGCAAATTTTATGAACACATTACTGAACGTTTTAAATGTTATTCTTGCTTGAATATCAAACAGGAGATGATTTTTTTTTCTTTGAGATGTTGCACAGTGAGATATTATTTACCAGCACACAGCTCAGTTCTTCAGGTCGATGTGTTTGCTTCACTGATGATTTGCTCCGACTTTTTGGAGACCCAAAGTACAAACCTCCTGGCTTGGACTCCTGAGAGTTTTATTTGAATTCAGTTCTGGTTCACTTACTCTTTGAAAGTGCGCTTACTGTATAAGACCATCGTGTAATGATAATGTAGAGTTAAATTCAAAGACCAAACGACGAGCATCAGGAGCTCAAATACAGCAGTGTGATGCTGAAGAACTCTTTGAAATGTGCCCTTCGGCTTTTAAATTTCTAGTGCTTACAACATTTTTTGCTAGACAAGAATTTATTTTAAGAGAAGAAAAAAAAAATCAATAGGAAAATATATTAATTTGTTTAACATCTGAACATCTGTTATTAACTAGGACCAAATATGAACTATCTAAAAATGATCATTATTATTTATTATTATATTAAAATTAAAATGATACCATTTGAAAGTCCATGTATCTTAATTAATCAATTAAGATATTAAACCAATTTAATATATTTTATGAATTAAAAAAAAAAGTAATAAAAAAAAAACTGTTAAATCCAAACAACCAAACACAGTTTCATAAAGGTCAAAATATACAAAACACAGTGGAATAAAAAAAAAATACAATATATATTTTAAAAAAAGGTTAATACTACTGCTACTACTACTAGTAATAATACAATATATTGGTATATTTATATAATATACTGTATATATTATACATTATTATATATAATCACATATAATGGTATATTAATAAAATATGTTGGTGTAGTTATAATATTATAGTAATATGTATTTATCATTTTTAATTAATAATTATATACATTAATTGTTCACTTTAATTGATGATGATAATAATATCATTATATTATATATTATATATTATAATAATTTAGTTGATGTTATTGCTATACATTATATTTGAAAACACATTTTGAGGGACATCAGAACAATATTCAAATATCAAAGAAGTGACCATAAAATACTAGAAAAAAAAAAAACGAAATTAACCAATGTGGAAATATAAATAATGTCGTATATAAAATCCTAAGCCTAAAAGTGCAACGATTTTATATGACGTTTTTGGCACGCTTTAAATTGGCTTATTTTAAAACCTACATATATACAGTATGTTTGGTATCATTCTTTTCAGAATTTATCTAACTTTAATGTGATGTTGTTAGATTTTCAGATTCTTATTCAGTTTTTAAATTCTAAACTAAAAGATATCAAGAACTCACATCCTGCGAGACAAGACTTTGTGCCAAGAGATTTAATCAGGCCCTGGGCTGGAAATAAAAGACAAAGAGTAGGACAGCTGCTGTACAGGCTTTTAAATGTTCGAAATGCCATGCGAGATGTTGGATCACGTGGCATGGCAGAGGCAGCAATCCAGCAGCTGATCGAGCAAAGAGGAGGTAAAAAATAAGCTGTATTTGTTTCCCATTGTGTCACCATTTAAGAGGGGGTTTCAGAGGAGTGACCGCATCTCCAACACGAGCGGCAGAGACACAAAGTGGCTGGCGCATAGCGCAGGCCAGGGTGGTTGGTGAGCGAAGCCCCTAATAATACCGTAAAGGAAACATAGAAAGCCATAAATAACACTTAAGACCGTGACAATGCTTGCCTACAAAGTTAAGTTTGCAGTTGTCTCCTAATAGAATTTCTAGTTATTCTTACAGAGGCACACAATTCAAAGGCAAAGCATTTTGGGGATTAGCGCCTGGGACACTACATGCAAAGGGACAACGAGAAAACAAGAAACATAGCAGATGTTAGAGGAAAGGACGAGGAGGAGTAACTAAGTCACATCTCACATGATAGAAATAAATTTTGTTTTTGTTGTCTATGTCACATTTTCATACATGAAAGGAGATCAGAATGCTTTAACAATAATACTGTAACGGCTAAACAGAGTTACAAAAGAAAGTAAATGCTGAACAATAGCTATTGATAACAGGTAAGTAAACATCCTCCCTCAGCACAGTCAGCATAGTCCCAAACATATGATCTAGTGAGGTGCTACATGGTACTGGCCACAATAGGAGTCTAACCCCCAATATATTTTGGATAAATTAAATCTGAATCGATATGTGCAATTCAAAAAATAATAAACTGAAGGAATTGCTTAACATGCAGTTAATCAAAGAGCACAAACACGTCTGCATAAAGATGCAAACACTAAATGACTCCCATGAATTAAACACTGTATAAGTTAAGGGGGCTGAAATATACAATTACCCTGCAATGGAGTTTCAGGGACCAATGTCTCTATCTTGAAATGTTTTTTATATTGGTTCCATATTATAGAATAAAATTAAATTACAGTTAATCTACTATTTAAATTAAATAAACAGTTGAAAAAGATGAAATAAAAGAAACTGCTAAATTTCAAAATATAAAAATTACAAACAAAAACAAAGCTTGATAAAGTCAATGAATATCAAGAAAGAAAATCAAAAATGAAAGCACAAAATAGCAATAAAGAGTCAAGAGATAAAAGACAAATTCAAAACTCCAAAGTATAAAAAGATAATTCAATGGAAAGAAAAGAAACACAACTCAAAAATAAGGGAAAAAGATTACTAATGCTGAGTAAACGAGTAAAGCCCAATTCTAGGATTTAAAGTCCAAAACTCTATTTCAAATACCACAACTGGAAAACCTGGAAATCTCAAAATGACACGGTCAGAGATAACAAAACCAAACCAAAAATAACGGATACAACTCTGCATTAATGCTGTCATGATTCTCAGTTTGGTACATACGTGAATATATTTTCCCTATTTTTGCACACTATTTTTGTTGTTTCTTTATTGTAACATTTTTCCAGTGACATCATCATGCCACCATTTTGTTAAAGGCGTTCTTGTTTCAGCAGTGCCATTGTTTGTGGAGATGATCACGTTGTTAGCCAAGTGATGTGTGGCTTGGAGTTATTGCCCTCCTGACAAAGGTGGCAGCACATATTACCGGGTGGGGGTTTGAGCAATTTTATGTTACTTGGACAAAGTTTAACCATATTATTTAAATGTTACCATCTTTTGTTTGTGTAAGACACAGGTATGTAACCACATGTGGAACTTTAATGATGTCTGCACAAGTTCCATTATCAATACAATGGCTCTGCAATTCACTTTCATCCCTCCGTGGATAAATTCTATTAAAATTCTATTCTTGTGCCTTGGATTTTCATGTTCGTTGTTATTTGGCCGTATCTGGTTTCCTAAACTTTGCAGGTTCTTTAGCCAGATCTTTGTCTTTTTCTCATCGATTATTCATATCCTGGTTTATTTTCTTATCTTTTTGCCTTTTTACTATTTTGTGTCTCATGAATGCCTCTGCTTAGCAGTAGATGTTGTGTGTGTCTGAAATAGTCCGTAGGTACTGCAACAAGATGAATATAAGCACCTTAGGCCCGTTTTTTAATCTTGCCAGTCCATCATCAAACCAAACAAACACTCAACAACAAAATTAACTAGAAGTGAGGAACATAACTGAATTAAATAAAAAAGAGAATTCAAATTTGCAAAGTATTCAATTAAAATAAGGCTCAAATAGAGCATGCTGGAGAACCAAAATTAAAAAAAAAACAAAATATAAAGGGAGTTAAAAAAAACCAAAAAAAAACGCACATCTCAGTGCGAGACCCACATGAAAGCAATACCAGTGTTTCGAGTAACACCTGTTCTGTTTTAGTTTAGGTGTAAATTAAAATGATCTTTCTGGTTAGTAGCCTTTGACAGATAACTAAATATCATTCAGTCTCAACCCTCTCGACTGCTATGCCAACATGGTGTCCATAACACTCTGAAACAAAACACGACTGAAAGTGAAGCCTAACTAATTATTGTTCAACGTCAACTGTGTGTTGCATCACATTTTAATGCCGACTCTTCGTGCTGGTGAAATGAGCATCCTACCTCCATCTAACTCCATCACTGTATTTAAAATGCATTTGAAGACTCTTATTGTGTGAATTTCTGTCTAATTGGTAATGGTGTTAATAGGTTCTTATAATTAAGAAAAGATGAGCTAGTCTTGTGTTGTTCTCTTTGTTTTAAAGTTCTGATGATCACTTCTGAAACCGACCTTCAACAATACAATTCCCAGACTGATATTTGCTTAATTCATTTTTGTAAGTCATTTTGGATAACAGCATCTGCTAAGCGACCAAATGTACATGCGCACATACATGTGGAATTGAATATTAGATTTTTAAATGATATCTCCTAATTGCAGTATACATAGAGAATAGGTAATCTCTCTATGAATAAAATCCAATGTCTGTCTGCAGTGTCTGTCCGCTTTTCACGAGAGAACTACTTAACGGATTTAGATTGGGTTTTTTCTATAATTTGCTTGAATATCGCGGTTGATTTTTTGACTTTGCTAATTGTGTTAAGTATCATAGTTTGGTTCCGGCAGCGATTTTTAAGTGCAAATCCAAGAAATGGGCTGTGGGTCGAGGGGAGGGGAAGCGTGATGTCAGGAGTGGGGAGCTGGGTGGGCCCGTCCTCACTCACGCACCAGCCTCCGTTTGAGTCGCTGTACCTTTCACCACGTGTTCAAGTATACAGTGCCTCCACTTAGCTAGCGATACTGGTTTGTTTAGCGGACGTTATCATCTAGAGATTATTAAGGAGTAATGTTTCATGTTCTTGAGGGAGACATCACAGCTACATGTGTTTTACAGGGTAGCTGCTGATTGCCAGAGATACCACAGCTACGTGCTCTTCTCCCCACGTGGGGTATGCACTCTTGTCAGAGCTGAACATGATCAGATAAAGTGGCAATATTTAGCATTGGACCGTACCCGTCTTCCGCTTGGCTAGAAATACCTTCCCAACTTTTTAAATTTTTGTCAAAAATATCACTACAAAAACGTTGTATTTCAAGGGGCCCTTGTATACAAAAGCTATCAATATAAATTTTTCTCAAAACAAATGCCATTTTTTTTATTGATTGATTTTTTAAGTTTGTCCTGTTTCACTACTACGCAGATAGAGCCGCGGGGGGCAGCTAGTTATAATATTAAATAGTTTGGGAAGATCATCCATTTCATGGGAGCAAAGTGAAACAAAGATGAGTTCAGTGATACTTGGGAAACTTTGATGCCCTCATACTGCGCTTTTTAAACAAAAACACACCAAAAAGAACTTGACTAAGAGTGCATACATGGATTACAAAATGAGATTTTATACGTACAATAAAACTTTGTTGGTCCAGTGTCACACACGTGTGTTTAGGAGACAACTAAAGGGCCAGAGTACATGTAATTCCGTGCCAGACCAGGGGATGGTGAAGTGCACTAATTCTCTCTCTCGATTCCTTACAGACGACTCTAGGGAAATCCCGCCTGGCTCTGGGAGAGCCAATGACATCACTTCCGATCCTAATAACATCACTTCCTATACTGGCCTTTAAACCGCCATACTTTACTTGTTTCCAGTAAATCAGTTCTGTTTTTGACTCAGTCTGTGTGAACAAGTCTGTGCTTTTGAATTAATTTTGCAGCCAGGAAAAATTATACGGGTGGCTGCCTCAAACCTTCTCAATGTCTTTTGGTCGTTTTTGTGACAGTGGCGTAGTCGGCAGGATGATAGAATCCCAGAAGAAAACGGGACCGGACCAGAATCATGACCAGTATGGGAAGTGATGTCATCAGGACCGGAACCGGAAGTTATGTCATTGGCTGCCTCAGAGCTGGGGCAAGATTTCCCTAGAATGGTCTGTAAGGAATCGAGAGAGAGAATTAGTGCACTTCGCCACCCCCTGGTATGGCGTAGAATTACATGTGCTCGGGCCCTTTACTTGTCTCCTAAACACGCGTGTGTGACACCAGGTATATGTTCCAAAGTATTATGTATTGTGGAAATTAGGATATCCTGAAATCTCTTTACAATGGCTCTCAAACACCTGCAAACAAGGTGCAACTTTCACGCATTAAGATGTATGGTACATGTATACATCAATATTATTGATGAGTGGTGGCTCTCAGGCTAAGGATCTGTGCTGGTGTCTGGAAGGTTGTCTGTTGGAATCCAAGGCCTTCTACCTGAAAATAGCTCCAGGGGTGCTGAACAATGTCTGACCCTGCACTTGGGCCTCCAAAGTTCATGCAAAAAGACAATACCCCCTCGGAAATTAATTAAGTAAATCAAATGCAATATACCTGTGTACAGCAGTGTTATTTTTTGGGCAACTCAGGCCCCATGCTTTTAAGTTTCAACTGATGCAGACACGGCACCTTGTTTCAGTTCAGTACAGGCAGGGTTAGAACAAAGCATTGTTTGACTAAATAAGGCTTAGCCAACACTTAAAAAGAGCAAGACAGAGCCCTTACATGTGGCGCATATTTTGAGACTGGTGAGATCAAAGCATTGTGTCTTGCTCTCCCTCATGCCACCTTGCATGCCAGTGAGAAAGAGGAGAGTACAGAAGACACACAGACACGATCTGTCATTCTCAGACCACCGTACCACAGGATGAGACAAGTAGCTTGGGTTTAAAGAGAGAAGTACACCTTAACTTTTCTTAGCCTGCTGTGGATGAAGCCAAGTGAGAGATAAACAAGTGCGCCTCTCATTCTTTCCCTTGCCTGTCTGCTCATCTTAGTCACTCTTGAGCCACCGCATGCCAGAGTGAATGCAACTCAGCAAGAGAACATTGGATTTATTTTTTGGAGTGGATGAGAGGGAGTTACAGTACCTTGTAAATGCAAGAGACATTCATAAAATTTCATGAGACAGATCAACGGTAAGGAAGACCCCTTTCATTCACTGTATTTTCCTTTCAAGTAGGTTTCAAAAGAGTTTATTTTATGCTGACCAGCCATGGCACAAGCAGCAGAATTTATTGAAGATGGAAATAAAGACGAACGCAAGGAACACCCAGACATTCAGCAGCCTTCAGGTACCACTTCTCACTTAGTCTTTCTCTCCATTATTTAAATAAAATGTGTAATTGCTCATAAACGGTCACTGAAGATATGAAAAAGCCTTACTGTATTTTCCCCCCGACTTGTAATTTGAAACATGTCTTAGTTTATGCTTATCCAGGTAGACATCCTGACTGTGGGGGCTACCTTTATAGATTGGGGTCATTCAGGACACTCAGTTATGTTTGATTCAGAATGTATTCAGAGCCCTCCACACTTTATTGTATTGTTAATGTAATTTTAAGTGAATAAATCTGCCATTTTGCTCATTAATCTATACTTAATACCCAATAAGTACAAAGTGAAGACATGTTTTCAGAAAGGTTTTCAAATGTAATAAATCTCAAAAACTGAAAGATCTCATTCAAAGAATTATTTAGATCCTTTGCTGCAGCAGTCAATATTACGCTCAGGTGAATCCTGTTTGCTTTCATACTCCTTGAGGTGTGTCGAGAACTTGATTGGAGTCCACCTGTGGCAAAGTAAATTGACTGGACCTCACATATGTTACCTGTGTATAGAAGGTCCCACAGTTCACACTACATTTCTGGACAAAAACCAAGCCAAGAAGACCAAGGAACTCTCTTTGGACCTCCATAATCAAATTGTGGTGAGGTGTAGATCATGGCAAAGATCAAAGCAGCGACTTCCTGATAACTCTACATTGAATGTCAACAGAGAAGACATCATTCTTACAATACTGTGCATGTGCCTCTATCCCTCATTCATTGGTGAAGAATACCGTCTTTAATTGAAGCGCACAGCATTGTGGGTGTGACGTCTTTCCTGTTAAATTAATTTTTTAATTTTGAACATTTTGACCATACAAATGAATATTGAATATACAGTATGGGTTATTCAACATGAGTTACAAGAGAATTTTTTTTACCACTGTCCAGTGTTGGTCACCTATCTACCCCATTGAGTCAATATTTAATTTCTGTACAAAACCACTACAACCTTTTTGGTTTAAGTAACAGTTAAAAAAAAATTGTGGTGTATTCCTTTAAGGTGTGTTGCCATGTAGTGCTAGCAAGATAAGTATGAAAATATTAAATATATCCTACATTACATTGCTTAGGGTCTCTTACATTCTCATGTGTTGTATACACAAGGTAGTCTTTAGATCCTTCAGATCATCCTTGGTGACCCTCTGAAGTTCACACCTTGACCAAAAGACAATTGAGATGGACCAATGTTAGGGCCGAATAATCTTTTTGGTGTCCATCATATTACATTGAATTCCAGCATAGAAGAATCCTTAACCTTTGTCAAAGTCAGATCACAAAGCCAGTCCAGGATGAGAAGAATACCTTTATTGACACGTACATAGAGCCACGTTGTACATGGAAAGAGATGACTGACTTACAGATGGTGGTAACACTGTACCACCACCCTGGAAGAACAACTAAACCCCGGGTTGCTGCATGATCAGAAAACCACTAGGGAAAAGCACTTTGCTATTGAAAATCTTTCGAGGTAACGTGACCAAAGTTACTTCGACCCCTCACCACATGCCCCAGCTCAGCATCAGACAATAAGCATTACCACGATGAAGAAGAGGAAAAAATATCTACATATATATTTACATATAGACAGAAAATACAAACAAGTACCTAACATAGAATCAAAAACAACCTTTCACAGATTACGGGGCAAAATGTTCTCACCAAAGATAAACAGGTTTCCCAAATTGGTTGACTGTCCTTACAGTTCTTGAGCAAGATGTAAAGTGGAAGTCTCATTGAATACGCCGGCCGCCGAGCTGATAACAAAAAAGTTTTGTCCTACCCATCCAAAGAGTTGATTGACCCGGCGAAAAACCAAAAAAAGTCCGTCTTCAGTGATATGTCTCCCTTGTATCGGCGATTGAGAAAAAAAAAAACTTCTTCCAGCAAGTGTATTCTTGCCGCTGCCTCGTTGCTTCTCCTTCCTACATCACACTAATCGTCCTGTCCGTGTTGTGACGTCCCTTTTAAAGGTGTATTATCAGTAACCCGTTTTCCTGAAGTGCACCCTAAGGAGCTGCAAACTGACAACAGAACAATAGCACATGTGGCACCTGCTACATCACATCTTAAATACATTTATCAATTACAGAAGTGTGTGATTAGTTTAATTTCTCGTGTCCTTGCAAGTTACTGATAAACAGGACCCTTGGAGTCAGGATTCTGCTACACTCCATTATGTGGTTTCTCTTATCAGTGCTAAACCTTGTGCTAAAGTACAGTAGCAGGACTGGGTCACAAATCAACAGGCTTTAAATAAAATGCTTCCTAAGAGTGCTAAAGGCAAAAGCTAACAGTTAACAATGGTAGAAGTCATTCAATGTTATCAATCAATATATAATCAAAGCATTAAAATCATATTTATCAGTAAAACTTTACTTTAACACCATAAAAGTATTTTATATAACTGGCTATTTAGAAACCTACCTTACTGACATTACAGAACATAACATTCTCAGAGTCATTTTAGAGTGATGGGGTGCATACATGGATACGGTCTTGATTGGGACGTTGTTTCTTGTTTGCTCAGCCTTTGCCTTGGCTTTTAAAAATAATGGAGGTATCATTTGGGGTGTTTTAGAGATCAAAAAATTAAATGACTGATTTTTTGATAGAGTGTTTTTGAAGACTTTAGTTTTTAAATACGTCTTCCTGAGAATCGGTTTCTCAAATTCACAGATCCTGCACATTTTGGGGATGTGGGAAGTGAAGCCAGAGTACACTTAAGAAAATCCACACAAACACATTAAAAATGTCCAAACTCCACAAGAACACTGTCTAGGAGAAAAACGTAAACCCAGGATTCTGGATCTCTGAACTTTTACTTTTTATTTCTGGTTTATGTGGATATGTGATTGATGGATATTAAGTGTCTTTACATTGTAAATCTTCATTTCTAAAATAAAAACGATAAATGTTCAGACAATTACATTCTGTTCTTATTATTTTTTGTAACAGTGACACAAAATAAAAAGTGGCTGTGCCTCATTTACTTTGGACTTGCCTTTGGCCTCCTGTTGGCAGTAGGTACAGGACTCAGACTTTTAGTACCAGGTGGGTATGTCTGGCAAATTGATTAAAAAATTCTAATCCAGCAGCTGGATGACCGGGTTGATCTCTTAACAAACTTTCTTTTATTAAAGAATCATAAAGAGCTTCGGGCTCAAAGTTGAAGTTAACCTTGAATGAGTTGGCAGTCCTTTACAGTGTAAACCGACCCACACACCCACACCTGGGCAGTTTGAAGTCACCAGTCAACCTATCAGGCTTTCTTAGGACTGTGGGTGGACACCAGAGTGTTGAGAGTGACCACATGAACACAAGGGAAGCAAACTCCTTACAAATGACTTCCTCAGATAGGTAAAGAAGTAGGGTCCAGTCACCAGAAGTGTGACACTGCTAGACATTCTCACCAATCCTCACTCAGGGCTCAAGCTAACAGACACAATGGGGGGGACACAAATGAGAAAGTCCAGTAAGACATGACCTTAAAACAGAATTTCAAAAGGTACTTGGGCAGTAGCCAAGTATTTATATGGCCCTATGGGTAAAGGATGTGACAAACTTGCCTGAACAAAACTTTATTTTTGACAAAATATTTGTCCAATCTGCACTCTTAGAAAAAATCTTAACCACAGTCAGAGGGCTGCCTGGTACTGGCCGATAGGCTGTCAGTACCACTGACCATTTAAGCATCAACAAGTAGAGACATCTTACGGTAGACCAAGTGAAGTGCAGTATTAAGTTGCATTGCATTGACTGCTTTTCCAAGTTTGTTCTTTTACTGCAACATGGACTGACATTCAAACCTTAAGCCCTTATTTTAATTTTGTATAGAAAGACAGAATATTCCTACAAATGTGTGAATTTATTCTAGCTATGGTGACATCGGAAATACAAATGAGACAATAGACATACTAAAGTGAATACAGCAAAACTCATAATGTAGAACGAGTGGTCCTTTAGGAATACTGATGTCTGATTTCCTTCACCTGATGGAAGTTAAATCTCAGGAATCTGTTATTTGTAAACTCTGCACCCATTCCCATGCCCCTCAAACAGAAACATCAGAAATGAAAAAAAAAAAAAAAGATTAATGAACTAATGTTGCCTTTTTATTTTTCAGCTTTTACTTCACAGTGTGAAGTTGTCCCAGGTAAGTGTCTTTTATTCTTATTCTTCACTCAAATAGGTGACATAATTTTTTCATCCAAGTTCTAAGTCTCCATGTAATCTTGTTGTATTCATTTCTAGGAGTTCTCTTACTTTGGGCTGTAAATACTGACATGTTTTGCCAACTTTACAAGTCACTGGACAATAAGAACTTTAAATCTTTTGTAATAATTAAATATCAGATTACAGGGGGTCCTCGGGTTACAACGTTTCAAGTTTACAACGCTCACTCCCATAAAAACTTTAAAAAAAATTGAGACATGAGAAGGAATAAAGATAAGGATTTTTTTTACACTCAGTTTTTCTGTTACCACAGTACAGTGTATAGTACAGTATATTTATGTCCTTTTCCTTTTTCTGTGGCTTAGATTTTGTGTTTTTATGTTCTAGATTATGATTTTGCAAATGTGTTAAGACTGGTAAGTGACGTAGGCTAGAGTGTGTTTTGACTTACACCAAAATTCGGGTTACATCACTATTGTAAGAACGGAACTGTGTCGTAACCCGAGGACCCCCTGTATTCCTTTTTTGTGTTTGTAACCTCCTTTAGTAGTCATTTACTACTCTACCTTTTAAATAAATGCAGCTTCCCAGTCACCTCAGTTATTTTTTTTCCAGGTCTATCAGCCAATCAGAGGGCAGGTTCTAGCAGGGTGTATTCTGAATGGCAGGCCTCGGCCTCAACATTTCACAGGCAGTCTTTCCAGTTTTTCATGTCATAGCCTCAAATGTTTTATTTTTTTTTTTTAAAGTGCTCCTCAGCTTGGCTTGGTTTAAACCTGTAGTCCTACAAACAGCCATCGGTGTACTCAGAGTTCAGCAAACACAATGGGAACATAAGAAATGTGGACAGATGGGAGCAAGTCGTTCAGTCCATTCAGTTTACTAGACTGTGAAAAAGATTTAAGCGTTTATTTTCAGACAACGTTCTCACATTCCAGGAAATGGGTGTTGTGATCCGACTTCAGTTTTTAATTTTCCATGCTTATTTCTTGGCCTTAAATAATAGATATTGCTTTGGGGGTTTTAGAGATCAAGGAATTACATTTATTTTTGGAATTGAAATGTTTTCACTATGATAAACACCTATTACTTTCTCCTGCTGTGCCATTTTGTTTTTCTTATGGGTGATACGATCTACAATTTTGTATTCATGTGTATACGGGTTTATACTACTCTGGAGCATTTCTGTGTGGTTACTTTGAATTATAATGTTTCTAAAACAAAGTGATTCTGTATTTCATAATTTTGCTTTGAATATGAGCACTACAATGTTATGGTGAAACTGGTTACCATAAAGCAAAGTTTCAGACGTTGCTGCCTCTTCCATCATTGGCGTGACACCTTAAATTACTTGTCCAACAGGCCATTCAGTAGCCATGATTTGGATTAAATCACAATTAAAACGCAGTGCAAATTTCTGTCCTGAATTTTTGGTTTTTGATTGTTCTGTTTACCCCTTTGACTTGTATACTGGTTAGCATTTAGGCTTTGCTGCAAACATTTCATCTTCTAAGTTTCAACTTGTTTCTGGTTTGGAGTGTGGTCTTCTTTTAGTTAAATATTTGTTGTCTTGGTTTCTAGGCAAGGTCAAGAGGAAGTGTGCAGTGCATGATATCATGGGGTTGCAGGTATGAAGGTCAGCGTCAGACATATCCGAGTTTGTCCAAGTTTCTGCATACAACTTGCTAGGAGGCAGAGTCTGTGGGGTTTATTATGTGTAAACTAATAGACTGGGAAACAGGATACTAAATTCCTAGTGGAGACCAGGCAAAGGTCAAAACAGGAAGAACAAATCAAGGCCAAAGTCATAAAGGAATCCAATACTGAGGCTAAACCTAGCATTTGGCCTACTTTGATCGAAGTTTATTATAAAAAAAATACATATTTTTTCCCAGCTGAAGAATAATTTTGAATGGAACCATCGCCATATTTATGCCGAACATCAAGCGCAAACTTAATAATCGCAGTCACGTGACTCTTCCACCAAATTGGATAAACAAAAAACAGAATGAATTAAAGTAAAATTCTTAAACCTTCTCCACATATTCAAACTGTTAGAGAGCTCCAAAATGAATACCAAACATAACTTATATTATGACACAACCTAAGAAGCCCAGCTTCTTTAATTCTTAGTTTGTATTCTAGTTATAAACATTTTCCTGTACCTTTGACCACGGTCTTCATTTCATGTTGTGGGTCAGTTTACATGTAAATTCTTGGTTTTGATTCTCTCTTTCTCTTTTTTTTTTTAATACAGATTATAGATTTTGTTTCACATTATAGGCTATGGTCCTCATTCTTGCTCATCTGGTTTTGATCTTAGCAGGTTTCTTTTGCCACGACCATCTCCTGATTTCATTTCTCTCTCTCTCTCCATACTGTTGCTGCCTAGTGCAGTCAGCACAATGGCCAGAAGTTGTTAAAAAGGCTGATGAAATGTAGAGTTGCATTTTAAAAACTAATAGTTCTAAATCAAAAGATTGTATGTTAAAACTCAATGCTGCTCTAGTTAGGCCATGTCTGGAGTACTTTGTGCAGTCTGGCAGCTCTAACACCTTTGCAGAGGAGGCCATCCAAGTGCACCCAAGACCACAATGACAGACCAGGGAATTAAACCTCAGTTCAGAGATGGGATGTCAGGATCGAATGCAGGCCCTCAAACTTCTGACGCTAATCAATAAAACACACTCTGGTATTCTTTCATCTATTAAAAATACAAAGAAACCCTTGTTTCAGTGTGTGTGATCTTTAGTGATGAGCACAAACCACCACATTTTGTGAAAACTGACAATAAAATTATTTTCGTATCAGAAATTTTTCAGATACTGAATTATAAAAAGGAGGACACCTAGTGGAGATGATGAAGAAGTACATTCAGGGTGTTAACATGCAAATTGCTTCTTCTCATAAGAGTTATGGGGCAAACTACCAAGTAGCGTAGTTAATGTAAAAACATCTAAAAACAATGTGGATAAGATATTTAGATAACCATTAGGATGTAAAACATTTTTCATATTTTTGAAGTTCTTATTTGCTTATTGCATTTTTATACTTAGTACTCTGGATAGCACAGAAAACCTCAGCTGCTCTTGTTCAGCAAGTTTTGGTTGCTGGTCGAATAGGAAGACCAAATATGTTAGAAATTCTTGCAAAACCAAAAAAAAGATGTAACATTACAGAATAGGAGTAGATCAAAAGAAAATTAACTGATCGACTAGAGAGTTCCTTTTCATATGAATTTAATGTTTGATTAGAATGGTGTAAAAGAAGAGATACAATGATGTTAAAGAGTTGGGGCACCACCTTTGTGACCTTGTATAATTGAAATAGTTGAAAATTAATAAGCACGCCATCAAGATCAGGAGTTAACGGGAGTTAAGAATTGAACTGGAGCAAGATGGCCGCTTCTGGGTTTATACAGTGACTTGGCAGGAAAGGGTGGCTCCAAGAGGGTGGAAAACAGAAGTGACATTAGTGGTAGAGTGGTGTGACGATGTACTATACCACAAGTGGCTGTTAAGTCTTCCATTCTGCAGAGGGAGGAAGAGAGAGAAGGCATTGCACAGCGCCAACCCCTGGTTCGGCAGGTAATTACTATCACCAGAGCCCTTAAGATGCCTCAACGTCCCTTTTATATCCACAGACAGAGGGATTCATGTTTAGATACTGTATGTATGCTGTTCTTTAACTAAAATGAAAAAACCTTTCTCTTTATGAATTACACTGGAGGTGCAGAACTTGATAATCTGGTTTTCAGCGTCCTAATAAGTAGTTCAGAAGAGCAATTTGTTATCACAATCAAAACAATAGTTGAAAGCATTATTTTCATCTGGGATAGAAAATACAGAAGCGAATGTATCAAAGGATCCTACCTCTTGATTCTGTCTGAGGCGTTGCCCTTCCTCACTATTAATACTTTCCATATTTATTTCCAGTTTCACAGTATAAGCCAGTAGCATAAGATTGAATTAAGACTAATTAGTTCATCTTATCTGAAGTGGGCTGGCGCCCTACCCAGGATTTGTTTCCTGTCTTACGCACTGTGTTGGCTGGGATTGGCTCCAGCAGACCCCCGTGACCCTGTGGTTAGGATATAGCAGGTTGGATAATAGATGGATGGATAGTTCATCTTATTTTTTATGGCACCTTTCACTTTCTCCACAGACAAATCTGTAGTGTGCTGTCCTGAGAAGTGGACACGATACAAGGAAAACTGCTACTTCCTCTCCATAAATAAAACAACATGGGAGAGAAGCAGTTCATACTGCGCCTCTCAGAACAGTCATCTAGCCGTGTGCGAGGAAGAAGAGGAGTTGGTGAGTCACACCTAAAGTCCTGTATCGATGTGTCTGTTTGTTTGTAGACCTCAAGCTGTCTCCTCTGGGACTGTTTTGTATTAATCACAGCTTCCAAGGTAGATGGGGCCTCATAACATGAGCTGCAAATCATCATTAATTTAGCCAGCAAGGGTAGATATGCTTGACTTCTTAAACAGTTTAGGAAGATGGGCAAGATAGGAGGTAGTGAAATGTGGAGCAGTAAGGCAGCTGTAGACTTCTGAGGACTCACACAGTGCTTTCTTGTGGTGTAATGAACACCACAGGCTTACTAGGACTTCGTCTTTGGTTGCCTTTGCATTTCAAAGTCATCAAGCAATTGTTGTTCTCTATTTTCAACAGGCACCATTTTCTCTGAATCTTGCATTTTTAATAGTTCCACGTCATAATCACACACCCAACCTGCACCCTGAATCCCCTTGCTTTTCCCTCAGCCCTTCACTACTTAATAACTAATGTCTCCTAAGCACATTAGCACAAAAATGGATGCCATCACATCATCCAGTATGCTCTGTGAACGTCATTCACTCAGGTGCTGCACTCTGGCACTCAAAACAATTTGCCACTCGTAAAGCTTTAATTATATGTTACAAAATGTTGAAAATGACAATGATAACTATTAAATGGTATAGACAAACTTCAGAATGTCCAAAATGTTTCCACTGGGGCTGAAGGGTGTTGTGAAACCAGAGACCACCAAGGGACACAAAGACCAGATGACCAAAAGATATGAACAGGTAGTCTGATAGCTAGAGATAAAAGACTCCATGTTTGACCCAGGAGGAAATCCACAAAGCATTTATAAATGGCCAAGCTCTGGTAGTCCAGGCAGAGTACAAAGTTGGGAGTTGAGATAATCAATAACTTGGAAACTGACTCAAAACTAGAGAGAGGAGCATCAGTGTGAAATTAACAGTAATGAAAGACAAATTCAATCTATTCTTTTTAAAAGTATTCTTTATGAGAGTAATGCATCATACAGTATAGACAAGTCTTGGGTAACCAAGGTCTGGACATATAACAAGCACATAAACCCCACCAAATTTCTCTTTTCTACAGAATTTCAAATGACATTTCACTTATAAACAACGTTTTCATGTCTATAAATGCATTGTTATTAACACTAAAGCAAAGTACAGTGTGGAATTTGTCATGATCTTCATTTCGATTGAACACATCACCGAATGTAATGGTAATACGCACAGCCATCCAAAAAGGAATGTCTTAGGCAAGGAACTCTACAGGAATATAGTAATTAAACTGAAGGGTAGAATTGTAATTCCCACAGTTCTAACTGCCCATCTCAACCACTGGAAGGTGGATGTGAAACCCCGAGTGATCCTTCAGCAGAGACAGTACGTGTCTCACAATCGTCAGTTAGCCTGGGAGTTTAGTGGTACCGTTATTCCTTTTTCCAACTCTAGGAGGTACTCTGTCATTTCCAAAACAGAGAATGTTTAAGTATAAGGTCAACCATACAATACTTCTGATTCAAATGTTCTTTTAAATTATTTTTATCTTTTGAAATAACGTACAGTAATATTGTTTCACTCTCATTAATATGTTTGGAACAATTTTCTGCACAATAAACAACAACATTATAAATCAGGTTACAAACATCTGAAGGAATGGAACTTGTTCATAAGCCGAGACCCATTTGTTTTACCATCACCGGTTTCATGGCCATTTTCTAAGATTTACCCAGTTAGCTAGTTGCCTTCTAAATCTTTTATCTCCACTTTTTGTGGCAAAACCCAAACTTTTCATATCACTGGACATTGTGTCCTGCCAAGTCTGCTTTGGCTTTTTTCTGGGCCTCATCCCCTTCACTTCCATTTTGGTGCCTCTCTTCATCCAAATCTCCTCTGATATTTGCTCCAAATACCCAAACCACTTTCACCTATTGACTCCACACTGAGCCCTTTTATTATTAATTCAGAATTTAACAACTTCCCAACCTGTGATACTTCACACATCCACCTCATCATCCTCAGCTCTGTTCTTCCCATCTTTGTTTCATGTGCGTCCTTCATAGGCCACATCTCATTCGTTTACACCATACTGTTCCTCATGCAGCTTTCATTAATTTTTCCTTTCAGTGCAGGAGGCACCGTTAATAGAAACACTAAAGTGATGGTTTGTTAAGTTTGACATGATTGTGTGGAATGTTGTTTTCTTCAAATAACAATACAATTAAATAAAAAAAAAACTTGTTTAAAATAAAACACATATTAATATACAAAGATATATATACTGTATCTTGGCTTTTATAAAGATCAGACACTGATCAAAAGGTACAACTGCCCTGTTGCCATTTTCTACAGACTTTTCTCATCGAGGAGGGACGAACTTACCTGACGTTTTGGGTCGGGCTGAGGAGGGACACCCAGGACAACTGGAAATGGGTCAATGAACAACCCTTCACTCAGTGAGTTTTACTTTCTTTTTTGAGGGACATGATAGTGGTGGTCAGTGAGGTTTGCTCAAGTGTCTATGGTTTGTGGTTATCTCTTTGTGTTTTCTTCACAATCAAGTGCATTTCAACACAGTGAAACCAACTTGCTGCATGTACAACCCTTCAAGATGCCATCCCAAGGTTATAATATAAGGTTATAATGAAGGAATGACTATGTGATAGAGACAAGCGCGTAAATCAAGTCAGCATTATCACTAAATGCTAAACTACTGAGAAATGTAAGAGAGAAAATTGTTAACACACTTATTTTGAGAATTATTGCATATTTTAAGTTTATTTAAGACACGTTTTGTTGAGTGTGACGGTACTTCAGAGGATAATTACGATTATTTAATTGACTAGCCATCCCCCATGACCCACGTAGAAGTGAAACAGGAAAGTGAGGACGGCCCCGCCTGGCTCCCAACTCCTGATGTTACGCTTTCTCCTCCCCTTGGCCCTCAGCCTCTGTCTCGGATTAGCTAATAATTGCTCCTACAAGAGAACTTTGATTCTTAGTGCAATGAGAGAAGTCGCAAAATCAACCGGAATGTTCAAGCAAATTCTAGAAAAAAAACATGATCTAAATCCATTAAGTTGTTCTCTTGAAAAAAGTGGACAGACAGATGTTGGATTTTATTTATATTTGCGAAAAGTGCCAGAGAGCTGGCCGAATCCTGGTTATCAAATGAGAACGCCATCAACAGACACTTGGACATAAATCCAGCATATGCAAACTTAAGAACATATTCATGATTAACAAGACTTTACACCCAATACCTCCCACGCCCCGAACACACTGACTTACACCACGTAATTTTTTTGCAATATATTGCTTTTGATTCTTGTAAGTCTAAGCATTTTCCTTTGATGAAGACCCCTGGCAGGGGTTGAAAGCTCAGGAATATTGATTCATTTTCTCTCTTTGTGGATCTCCAGCTGCAAATATGCAAACCATATCACAGACCTTGGGCCTCATGTACTGTATAACGCCGTGCGTAGAACTCGCACTATAACATGGCGTAAGAACAAAAGCTGAAATGTGCTTACGCACAGAAAAATACAGATGCAGGAATCTGTGCGTACTCCAACTTCCACGTTCTTCCGCTACATAAATCCCGATCAGCGTGAAAACTAACGCTCGTGCACGCGCATTATGTAACGCCCCAAATCCTCCCAGAATTACGCCTATTTGAATATGCAAATCAATATAAATCGCCCTTAAGCGCAGCCTTCTGTGAAAAGACAATGGGAAAAGCACGGGGGAAAATATAAGTATTTCAGCGAATACCAAGTGGAGGCAAAGGAAAAACATACTATTTGTTCAAATAAGCCGTGGTATAATCAACAAAAGGAAGTTGATCGAATGGCATAGCGTGTTGGAGAAACTTGAAAGCTCACATCCACAAAATCGCACAGTGCCGGAAATAAAAAAGAAGTCACATATCAAAGTCGCCGAGGAAAGCCGAATTGTAAGCCCACTGTCTGAGTGTCATATGAAAGCTTATTAGGGTACAGAGAAAAAAGGCACACGGTGGGGAAAAGGCACGAAATGTCAACTTCAATCTCGACATTTCCACTTTAATCACGTATAGTTTATTTTGTCATTAAAGTAGAACATCATAAAATTCATCTTAAAATCGTTTAATTAACCAGTTTCTAAAATCACATCGTAATTAAAGTAGCACGTTAAATGCTTTGTTTTGTATTTGATTTTCTATGTGCTCTATGTGTATGAATCACTACTTGCTTCTTAAACCGGCTCTCTTCCTCCAACTGGACACAGAGTCCATTACATTTGTGATATTACAGCTCTCTGAATAACTAAAATACTGAGATGTATACGTGATGTCATTTTCATGATGATAGGAGTTAAAGCACGTTATTAAACATGTTTCACTTCGATGAAATAATTTATTGCAGCACTGTTTATCTTTCTGTTTTATATTCAATATATATTGGCGTAGCTGTCACTGCAGTCAGTGCTTTTCTTTCCCCAAGTAACCGATCGCCATACAATCAGCTCTGTAATAGACGTTAAGCCATCTGTAAGCTTAGCGCCGATTCTTCAAAACGTTTAAAGAACATTGAAATATCTTCGTAGTACATGTTTAATTATTCTATCCTTAACGACACTCCCAGTGAAGAATATAGATTATTTAAATGAAATTAAAGTTTTATCTGTATAATTTAACAAACATATTTTGCTGCATTTCACCTTAAAAATGATATCGTCATCATATGTAAATACGTGCTTTATAAAGTGGCTCAGGTTGTGCGATATTATAACTATAGTGCAAGTTTACAGTGGGGTGATTGTACTTATAAGTACAAACAGTTCTACAAGGAGCACTTGATTGGCTGCATTTAAAGTTCTTGGGATTAAACTGTTTTGAACCGCGAGGTCCGTACAGGAAAGGCTTTGAAACGTTTTGCCGTGGCAGAGACAGAGTGTGCTTAATGCCGTATACCGATAATTCTCTTTCCGATCAGCTGCTGCTGTGATTCACACTCAGATACAGTGATATAAATACTCCGAGTGGTGCAGTGAGAGAAATATGGAAAAAGATGATCCGCTGTGGCAACTCCTAACAGGAGGAGCTGAAAGAAGACGAAGAAGGAGAAGTGAGAGTATCAACGCTAAAGCAGTTATGGTATTTGGAATACTATGGCTGTTCCCTGGACCATTATATTGGTACAAGTTAATTACAATCAGATGCATTACACTAATAAACAATATGCGGTTAGTTTCGGTGTATTTATAAAGCCGCGTCAGGAAAATAATGAGTAACCACACAGGAACAGTAGCACTGCTTTGACGCTGGATGCCGCCAGTCTGCAAAACCGAGCAGAGAACTTGCGTACGAAAAGGCATGAGGTACCGTGGAAAAGTGCGTGGATTTACGCCAAGTGTAGGTTTTATACATCGCGATTTGAACGTGGAAAAGTTCTTACGCAACATTTCTGTGCGTACGCACCGTTTATACATGAGGCCCCTTGTCTTCAATTCG
Source organism: Polypterus senegalus (assembly GCF_016835505.1). Classification (NCBI taxonomy): domain Eukaryota; kingdom Metazoa; phylum Chordata; class Cladistia; order Polypteriformes; family Polypteridae; genus Polypterus; species Polypterus senegalus. The sequence goes on from NC_053163.1 coordinate 8,753,492, forward strand.
TACAACCTTCGGGCTTGAAGCCCTCCAATGTGTTAGATGATGGGAAACTTCTCTTCCATATATATATATATATATATATATATATATATATATATATATATATATATATATATATATATATATATATATATATATATATATATATATATATATATGTGTGAGAGAGATGTTTCCAAACCATCTTCAGACAACAAATACAGTTTGGATATCAATGCTGATTCTGGTTAATATAACACTGAGGTTTTATGCCCAAGTGTGTTAAGCCTTCCTCTTAATGGTGAACATCTGTTTTTTTTTTTTGGTTTTTTTTTTTACATTATTTAGTATAAGTGAGTATGTTTGAGATGGTTTAACAACCTGGGGATGTCAAGTTATGAGGCCCTACCACTCTGCATATTTGCCACAATTACTTTACTCCTAGCTCATGGTTTCTTTTCCCATCTGCTCTAACGGTTACCTCTCATTTGTTCACAGGGGAAAATGGGGTCTCTCAGGAGAAGGGAGATGTGTCTGTTTGGCTAAACAATCTATGCAGGTGAAGCAGTGTGAAACGGATCAGCTCTGGGTGTGTGAGATGAAAGCGCCCCTTTGTGACTGAGCCTTCACCCGATACAATTTATGAGTGGAATGGGACTGGGTGGGGGCGAAGGGGTTGGAGACGCTAATTTAACAGATTCCTAATGATTTAGACTACAACCAGCAGCCAAAAAACAGCCAACATGAATGACAAGTGGAATCCAGGACTAAGACTTCAAGGAGGGAGAACCTTAATCACGTAAGTCAGAAGAAATTAAAGAGATGGCAGGCACAGTCCATCAGCCAGTGTAAAGAAATTAGATATGCATGTCACTTATGTACAGTACAAGTGCCTAGTAGTAAAGGTTCATGGCATTTGATTCAGTTATTTCAAGGTAGCTCCTGGTCCAGGACATTCCACCTTTATGGTAGATAAATGGACAAGAGGTCAGTAGGAGTTTGTTCAGTTTTGCTAAACCAGCTTAGATTCTGTGTGTGTACATTCTGTAATTTAACATGAAGACATTTGCTTGTCGATCTCTTCCTTGCCCTGTTCTTGTCTACAGAAAGCCTCCCAGGACTTGTTACAAGGCTTGAATAAATGAGCCCGTTTGTGGGACAGACTGGGGTCGCTTCCATGCTCTGATGACATCATCAATGCTATAAGCTGGAGACTGGCGACATGTTAATTAGCATAAGCAATCATGAATTTCAGTGTACTCTGTACATGTGACAATAGTGGACCTTTAAACCTAAAGAAGAATTTGGAAAAAGAAGAAATGTGCTGCAATCTGTTACTAAAACACAAAGAAAGAAACCAGTTCAGATCCTGACGTTGTTCCTCCAGACATGTGAAAGCAGGAAAACAAACGAACAGAACCAACTGCACCATTGAATCTAAAAACCTTGGCTTCTGGTTTATACACCTACTTTTATTTGAATGGAATTTAAAAAAAGAAACTAAAATCCTCTCTTTCACAGAAGGACTTGGAAACAGACAGTCATGCCTTTATTACATCTTGCCTGGATTATTGTAATTCCTTATATGTGGGTCTGTCCAAATCTGCTCTGTCGCACCTTCAGCTGGTTCAAAACGCTGGGCCTAGAAAAAAGGATCATATCCGCCACCAATTCTAGCCTGTCTCCACTGGCTACCAGTGAGGTGTCACATTGATTTTAAAATCTTGTTGTTTGTTTTTAAAGCCCGGCATGATCAAACTCCAAAAACACATCTATGACCTCCTTCATCCCTATGTGGCACCGACAGAATTGAGGTCATCTGGACGACAACTCCTCGTAGTTCTGAGATCTCGGCCGAAGTTGAGGGCAAACCGAGTTTTCTCAGTTGTTTCTCCACGACTTTGGAATGACTTGCCTTTCCACATCAGGTCTTCATCCCCTATCGATGTTTTTAAAAGTCGGCTTAAGACCTACTTGTTTTCTTCCCCCTTCCACTGTGTATAATGGGATTGTGGTTGATGTTATAATTGGGTGTTTTATTCATAATTGTTTGTATTGTGTTTATATTAATGCTTCTTTGTACAGCAACCTCTGATGTTTCAAATATTCTGTTATAAATAAATAATCTGAAGTCTGATGTGCTTTCGGAATATTGCAGCACGTGAGTGCAGCATTAGTCAATCACCACAAGGTGGCGGTAGAGATCAACAAAACATCGCATTCGAGCCCCGTCTTTAATTTACTGCGTTGGCTTGTATTTCTGGTCTAATATTCAGCTTCTTATCTCCGAGTTAAAGACGGGAAGAAATGAAACCTGGATATGTAAGTAAAAACAAAAGCATCATAAATAGGCAAGTAACAAATGGAAGACCTTTTGAGTGTGATTATATACAGTGCAGACGTCAGTATGCCTTCTCATTTTGTGTTTTATTAGCACACCATTTTATAAATATGATTAATTTCTGATGTTTTTTTACCTGCTTCCATGTGCCTTATCCTCTGTAATAATCACATACGGTACTTGGTTGAAAGCAGAAGTTGCCACGGATCAGTCAGCAAGGTATATAGGCAACTAGAGGGAGCAGACTTTGGTGTGAGGGGGCCAGGGCTTGAACCATTGCTCCATCCCCACTCATTTGGCCTCCAGGAAAACAAGTATGAAATGTGAAAGCTTAGGGGTCTCCTAACCATAAATAAACAGCACACAAGAACAGCAAGTAGGGCGAGAGGATGCAATGGATGAATGGACAGCAAATAAAACAGAGTAGCAGCATTAGGAGTGACAGAGAGGGGAGATGGGAAAGCTTAGAATTCTGTTTGACAGCCATCAGAGCACAAGGCACTGTGTTAGATATCAAACATTAAGAGAGCCCAGTCCTTCAACTGTCTGTTTTGAAAGGGACGAAACAATATTGACAGCTCATTACTTTCACTATATAAGAGAGACAGACATATAGGCAGACAGAACTTTGTCTTCAGGGGTAAATTTGGCTCTTTAAATAAATTAATAGATAAATAAATACACAAACACCATAATGAATAAAAAAAATAAAAAAAAAGTAAGAAAATGACTGACCTGGCAGTCCCAGTGAGGCATGATGCAGGTGTATTGCTGTTGGTATTAAGGACCCCCATAGCTCTCCATGACACACTTCTGCTGAATAATTTGTTGTCTGAAAGTCCTCAGTGTTTGTATGCCAGATAGAGGTTGTACAGCTTTGTTCATAATGGCACACAGTTTTCTTTTCATTCTCTCCTTCGCTACTACTACCAGGGGGTCTGTCCAATAATGGAGTCTCTACCCTTTTAATTAATTTGTTAATTTGGTGGGCCTCTCTTGAAGTGATGTTACCAGCCCAGCATACCACACTGGCCATCACCGAGTTGTAGAAGATGTGAAGGAGCTCACTAACCCACATTAAAGGAGTGCAGTTTCCTAAGAGAAGAGTCTGCTCTTCCCTTTCTTTTATAGTCCCTCTGTGTTCAGAGACCAGTCCAACCTGTCATTGATGTGGACCCCAAAGTACTTGCATGAGTGGACCACCTCCACATCCACTCCCTGAATAGTGACCAGAAGTAGAGACTCTTTGGTGTGGTGAAAATCAATAAGCAGTTCCTTGTTTTTGCTTACGTTAAGATGCAGACAATTCTCTTTGCACCAAGAAACCAAGTTCAACTAACTTACAGATCTCAGTGTAAAGCAAATACACACACACACACACCCACACACACACATTGATATCTACCTATTATATAAAAAAATTTTGGGTTGAGATGTGATCATCTTGGGGACACAGTTTGAAGTCCCACAAGACTACTTACAAACAATTTCTCTGAGACAATTTAATGTCCCAGGAGACAAGGAAGTGAGACAAAAGGAATGCTGCTGTACAGGCTTTTGAATGATCTTCGCACCGCGCAACATGCAGATCACACTGTGTGGTAGCAGCAGCTGATTTGTCTGCATCTCCTTAGCGTGCGTTCAGCCCCCCCTCCCCATCACAATGTGAGTGGCAGAGATGCGAAGTGGCAAGTGTGAAGCGCACCCCCGGACAGAGGGGTTGGGGGTGGGCGAGTGAAGCGAGTAGGGGGCAAAGCCCCCTAGTATATATAGAAATGGTTTACCTCCTTTGTATGCTTCCATATCGATGCAACTCGACCTCGAATTCTGCTGCTTGTCATTGCTGAGAAACAATCACTATTATGATAAGATAAATCACGGCCTTCTTCACAGATTTTACTCTCCTGCAGTCGCCCTCTGTAATCAAATGCAGTTCACTGGAGACCCTTAAACTCAAGGATGATGGTGCGGTGTGTGAGACTAGCGGTAGCTTAGGAACAACAGTAAAGGGTGTGTAGTAGACTGGACTACCTTCACGATGACTTCAATTTTTTTCCACAACCCAATTCTTTCCCCTCCTCCAATCTTTACAGGTGACTTTGTCATCTTCCTCTCCCGAGTGTAACTCACCTGGGGCCTCATGTATAAACGGTGCGTACGCACAGAAATGTTGCGTAAGAACTTTTCCACGTTCAAATCGCGATGTATAAAACCTACACTTGGCGTAAAGCCACGCACTTTTCCACGGTACCTCATACCTTGTTGTACGCAAGTTCTCCGCTCGGTTTTGCAGACTGGCGGCACCCAGCGTCAAAGCAGTACTACTGTTCCTGTGTGATTACACCTTATTTTCCTGACATGGCTTTATAAATACACTGAAACTAACCGCATATTGTTTATTAGTATAACGTATCTGATTGCAATTAACTTGTAACAATATAATGGTCCAGGGAACAGCCATAGTTTACCAAATACCATAACTGCTTTAGCGTTGTTACTCTAACTGCACCTTCTTCTTCTTCTTTCAGCTGCTCCTGTTAGGAGTTGCCACAGCGGATCATCTTTTTCCATATTACTCTCACTGCACCTCTCGGAGTATTTATATCACTGTATCTGAGTGTGAATCACAGCAGCAGCTGATCGGAAAGAGAATTATCGGTATACTGTTTCATGGACACGCTGTCTCAGCCACTGCAAAACGTTTTAAAGCCTTTCCTGTATGGACCTCACAGTTCAGAAACAGTTTCATCCCAAGAACTTTAAATGCACTCAATCAATTGCACCTTGTAGAACTGTTTGTACTTATAAGTACAATCACCCCACTGTAAACTTGCACTACAGTTATAATATCTCACAACCTGGGCCACTTTATAAAGTGCGTATTTACATATGATGACGATATCATTTTTAAGGTGAAATGCAGCAAAATATGTTTATTAAATTATACAATTATTCTATAATTATTATAATTATTCTTCACTGGGAGTGTCGTGAAGGATAGAATAATTAAACATGTACTACGGAGATATTTTAATGTTCCTTAAACGTTTTGAAGAATCGGCGCTAAGCTTACAGATGGCTTAACTTCTATTACAGAGCTGATTGTGTGGCGATCGGTTACTTGGGGAAAGAAAAGCAAGGACTGCAGGGGCGGCCACGCCAATATATATTGAATATAAAACAGAAAGAGAAAATAACAACACAGCTAAAAACGCAGCGACTAATTTTGGCAAAATTTAAATGCTTGTGTCATGAGCACGAGGCGGCTATGCAGTGTCTGCAACATACGTGGCCATCCACCATGCATAAGCTACCTTACTGACATTGGCGGGCGAAGGAGCCACCGATTCTTCCTCTGCCCAGTGCCACTACAAGCCTAGAGCCGCCCCTGATTGTACTGCTGCAATAAATTATTTCATCGAAGTGAAACACATGTTTAATAACGTGCTTTAACTCCTATCATCATGAAAATGACATCACGTATACATCTCAGTATTTTAGTTATTCAGAGAGCTGTAATATCACTAATGTAATGGACTCTGTGTCCAGTTGGAGGAAGAGAGCCAGTTTAAGAAGCAAGTAGTGATTCACACACACAGAGCACATAGAAGATCAAATACAAAACAAAGCATTTAACGTGCTACTTTAATTACGATGTGATTTGAGAAACTGGTTAATTAAACGATTTTAAGATGAAGTTTATGATGTTCTACTTTAATGACAAAATAAACTGCGTGATTAAAGTGGAAATGTCGAGATTGAAGTTGACATTTCGTGCTTTTTCCCCACTGTGTGCCTTTTTTTCTCTGTACCCTAATAAGCTTTCATATGACACTCAGACAGTGGGCTACAACTCGCCTTTTCACGGCAACTTTGATATGTGACTTTTTTTATTTCCGGCACCGTGCGATTTTGTGAACGTGAGCTTTCAAGTTTCTCCAACACGCTATGCCATTCGATCAACTTCCTTTTGTTGATTATATCACGGTTTATTTGAACAAATAGTATGTTTTTCCTTTGCCTCCACTTGGTATTCGCTGAAATTCTTATATTTTCCCCCGTGCTTTTCCCATTGTCTTTTCACAGAAGGCTGAGCTTAAAGGCGATTTATATTGATTTGCATATTCAAAGAGGCGTAATTCTGGGAGGAGTTGGGGCGTTACATAAAGCGCGAGCATGAGCGTTACTTTTCACGCTGATCGGGATTTATGTAGCGGAAGAACGTGGAAGTTGGAGTACGCACAGATTCCTGCATCTGGATTTTTCTGTGCGTAAGCACATTTCGGCATTTGTGCTTACGCCATGTTATAGTGCGAATTCTACGCACGGCGTTATACATGAGGCCCCTGGGGGAGACAGAATAGTTTGCTTTCATCATAGACCTGGGAGTATTTCTGGTGCAATAAGATTGCCACCAAGAAGCAATTCTGGGTCAGGCAGAACTGTCACAGGACAGGGGAGCTTTGACCTAGAAACTGCCCCTGGTGGCACTCAGGTACCTCAGCAGGGCTACCCATCAGAACTGCTGACCATATTTTGCCCAATTAGTGCCCAAATAGGAGAACACACACACACTTGGGGTGGGGGGGCACATGGTCCTAGGAGGCAGTCTCTCTCTGCTATACCACAAAGACAGCCTCCTGATCAATCAAGGGAACACAAGCCATCCCAGCCTCCCAACACACTATAAAAAATATATTTTTGAGATGGAGAAACTAAAGGAAGCAGGACAGTATTGCTAAACTAAAAATAAGTAAGAAAATAAATAAATAAAATACTTCACACATATTTCTATTTCATGTGTCATTAACATTATAAGTTTAGCATATGGATGTGTACACTGTTTCTTTCCAATCTTACTGAAAACACTTAGCCAACCACTTCATTAAAAAATTCAAATCACTGCTCATTTAATTGTATACTCAGAGTAACATTCAAAATTTTTTGTTTTTAAAAGTTGAAGTCTTCTGCTGTTTTGTAACACTCGCCGCCCACTGATTTTAAACCAAACCTCGGTGGAAGGTGTGAACCCACAACAACTGGTCTTTGTATTGCTGCATTTTTGGAAACTCACCTCCAGTAGGTTAAAGCAGAATTTTCCACTCGTCTCGCATCTTTGGTACAGAATGCTCTACTGCCCACTGCTACTCGCTCCTCCTCACCAAAACTGTTTAAAAATATTTGGTTTGTGTGTCCACAAGTCACTCGATGTTATGCAAGACATCAGCAGGTTCCCTACACTTGCCGTTTAGCTGTTTTAAGGACTTTATGGCTGCAAACAGGAGAACATTTAATCAACTAGAATCACAGAATTTTGGCCTTCCTAATCGCTTTTTTGCGAGCATACATTGGAGGGTACCACAAAGGTTGCATCGTGTTTTAACATCAGTATGCCAGTCAATGCATAGTTATTTTTGGAGCCGGTTACACATCTAAATCAAAGGTTCTTTCTGGAACCTTAGATGAGTCTTTTAGGAAACAAAAAATGGATCCCCTATGTTACCTGTTCTAAATAACCACATTGGTACCTTTATTTACTAGAGTGGTGGTTCTGAGGCTAAGGACCTGTGCTGATATCCAGAAGGTTGCTGGAATCCCCGTCACTGACAAAAGAGATCCTACTCTGCTGGGCCCTTGAGCAAGACCCTTAACCTGTAATTGCTCCAGGGGCGCTGTACAATGGCTGACCCTGTGCTCTAACACCAAGGGGTGTGCGAAAACTAACAAATTCCTAATACAAGAAATGGTATAAGGTGAAATAAAGAACAAAAAAACAAGAGTATGGGAATGATAAGGCCTTTATACTGTATACTAATGCAAGTAGCATGTAAATAGCAACAGAAGTCTAAAAGGAAAATGCTTAAAAGGGAAACCAAAGCAACCAGGTTCCAAACTGCAATCCAACACAGAAGCAAAATCCAGAAACATTCAATTCACACAATATACAGGCTGAGGTGCGTCCTTCAGTGGTGACATCACAGTGGCTCACCTCTGGGGGATCCACCCACAAAACTGAAGGAGCGCAAGAGAACACCACAAAATAGGCTAAACAGTACATAATTGGAGTGATAGCAATAAAAATACATAATTACATTAAACATATGAAACATTTCTCTCTCTCTCTCTCTATCTATATCTGTATCTATATGTATTAACAAAAGGCGCTATATAGACGCCTGACCCGACACAGATGGACACGGAGGCACAAACAATACACAAACTTTTATTTTTCTTCACCTGTGTGCAAAAGTCTTCCCCGTGACCCACAGGCAATACACAGTCCACAAGCACTATTCCACCACACAGCAACAACCTTTCCCTTAACCAGCACTCCTCCACAAGAGTAGTCCTCCTCATCCCGATCCTGGCTCCTCGAGTGGTGGTGGCTGGCCCTTTTTATAACCCACCCGGAAGTGTTTCAGGTGCTTGCTCACCTGGTCCTGATTGCACCTCCGGGAGGTGGCTGAAGAATCGTCCAGCCGGGCCGCTGACTCCATGCAGCCCCCCTAATGGCCATCCGAGCCCCCAACCAGGCTGTGGAGGACTCCATCTCCCATGGAGCCATGCGACTGGCTGGGGGATCACCGTCCACCAGGGAGGCTGCCACCAAGCGTCCCAGGGGAGGTACTGAGGTGTCCATGGTTGCTCCCCCGGAACACAAATCTAATCACAAATACAATCCTCCAACTCCCAAACGCATTGCGCCGTCTGGAAGCTCCCACAGTCCTTTTATATTCCCTGACCCAGAAGTGTTCCCACTCCCCAGTCTATGTGATCCTGTATCATTTCCGGGTCAGGTAAAAAGTTCTTTTCTTCACCCCGGAAGCCCGTCGCTATTCCTTTGATGAATTTCTGGGTTATAGGGCACAAATAAGTCTTCGGTCCTCCCTGCAACTCCCTCTTGTGGTATCCAGCAGGGTCGTGTATAAAAACTACATAGTCCATGACTCCCTGCTGGTCTTTGGGGCACCTCCATACTGCAGGGAGGGCTCCATCTGGCAGCCTGGGGTATTGGCCAGGATGACAAGCCAGCCATGTACCACAATATATATACACTTCATATATATATAAAATCCAATGTTTGTCTGTCTGTCTGTCTGCCCACTTTTCACGAGAGAACTACTTAATGGATTTAGATCTTTTTTTTTTCTTCTAGAATTTGTTTGAAAATTCCGGTTGATTTTGCGACTTCTCTCATCTAGCTAAGAATCAGAGTTCGCTTGCAGTATCTTATCTTACCTACGCTAAGCTAGCAAATGAGAGAACTACTTGATGGATTTAGATCAGGTTTTTTCTATAATTTGCTTAAACATTCCGGTTGATATCAAGTATCATAGTTCACTTGCAGGAGTGATTTATTTGCGCAAATCCAAAAGAGACGCAGCGGACCGAGGGCAGGGTGGTGGGGCCCACCTCACTCACGCGTCCGCCTTGGGGTGTAACCTTAACCCTGCTTAGCTATCAAACGAGAGAACTATTTAACGGATTTAGATTTGATTTTTTTCTATAATTTGCTTGATCATTCCGGTTGATTTTACGACTTCTCTCATTGCACTATGTATGATAGTTCGCTTGCAGTACCGATTTATTTGCAGGAATCCAAGAGAGACACAGTGGACTGAGGGGAGGCTGGCGGGGCCCTCTTCACTCATTTGCCAGCCTCGGAGTGTAACCTTAACTCCATTTAGTTAGCAAATGAGATAACTATTTAACGGATTTTGATTGGGTTTTTTCTATAATTTCCTTGAACATTACAGTTGGTTTTGCGACCTCTCTCATCACGCTAAGAATCATAGTTTGCTTGCAGGAATGATATATTTGCATGAAACCAAGAGAGGCACTGTGGGCGGAGAGGAAGGGGAAGCGTGACATCAGGAGTAGGGAGCCGGGCAGGACCCTCCTTGCTGTCCTGTTTCACTAATACATGGGCAGAGCCGCAGGGAGATGGCTAGTTTTAAATAAAAAAAGGTAGTACAAAATGGGAAAATAAATATAAGCTGGATAAAACAATTTCTTTTTGGCCACCCGTTCAACACTTGCAATCCAGTTTGTAAACAAAGCTTGTAAACAAAATCTTTAAAAAAAGGCAAGTAAATTTATTAGTAACCCAAGAGCTTCACCTAATAAACCACAACCATCACATCCGTTTAGCGGACAATCCAATGATGACCTGTGCCATCACTCATCAGCAAGCGCCATCAGATTACAGAGATACTCGGTTTAGTCTCCTATACCCATACAGGGCACAGGGCACCAGGCACCGCTTGCTACGGTCAGAGTTTTCAGTGGCACTCGGAAGAAAGGCTGCTGTTGTCATTCGTGCATCTAACAAAAAATAAAATGGCCATTCATGTAAATCATTTCACTGGAAAATTATCTACAAATGAAGACAATTCTAGAACAATATAAAGCTGCTAAGCCTGTGTTCCCCCAACTCTGATTCACATGGAAATGATCAAAGGACTTGGAAAAACCGGATATCAATCCTGCTGTAATGTAGAAGCCATCCCTGGATGGGACACAAGCCCACTGTGGGATTTGGTAATGCAGAGCTAATGTGGAGCGTATTGAGGTCTTGGGAATACCTGAAAAAGACTCCTCAGTCACTAGTGAGATGCTCAGGACGTGAGCAGTGAGGCAATAACTCAGATGTCTGTTGCACCTGATACAGCAGATCACATCTAGTTTTCTGTTAAGGATGGCTTCTGCTGAATGGCGGTAGAAGAATTACACATCAACAAAAAAAAAAAGTCTTTTTTGCCAAAAAAGGTTACCAATTAGTTTCCCATTTTAATCATAGTTTCTGTGGTTCAAAGCGACAGTCTCAGTTATTATGTACCTGCCTCAGTGCAAAGGTTCAACAAAAGTGAAACTATGCAAATATGTGCAATTTTAATGTCTTACAAAGGCTACGAGTGTGGTGATGCTGTCACCTCACAAACTTCAAAACAGTTCAGGCCTCAGAAAACAAAAGCTAGATGTAGTACACTTAACTCAGGGCTTAGCCCAAAGAGGGGGCTTCACACCCTCAGCTAGCCTGGACTCAAACTCAAAAGGCAGGCCTATGGGCATGCACAGGACCCCAAAACAAAAAGGGGGCAAATATCAAAGGGTGAGAGAGGGAAAATAAGAAAAAAAGAAATTCTACACGTCTTAAAAAAATAAGGAAAAGAAATTCCCTTTGATATAATAAAAATGTATTTAAATGTTAAAATGAGTACTGGAGTAAAGGGAAATAAAATAGCTTATGCAAACCTAGGTTGAATAAATCCAATAGCTGATAAAGCAGAAACAGTACTTTTAATCAAGAAATCTGAAATACTAATCCAGAAAAGCAAAAAACAGGAAAAATCCTCAATGCCAAAGCAGCCGCTTCATCTGTTACTTTTGCTTAGTGAGTAGTGGGGGTGATTAGTTGCTCTGCTGAAGCATTAGGTGGTCCTGCTTCATCATGGGCCTGACGAATAAAACACAATCAACAATTTAAAGAACAAGGCACTAAAAAACAGATATTATTCATAACTACAAAATTATCAATTAACAAAATATTCAAAGCATTCAATATGAAAAATAATCAATAATACAAAAAACAGATTTAAAAAGCAACTACAAGATTAAATAAACAGGAATCACACTTAAGCGGATGATAAAATGCTGTCAAAGCCATAACTAGCAACCTGTCAACAGCAGGGTGGTTCACCAAATTCATTTCACAGGGCTGACAAAAAAGCAAAAATGATTCATTGTATAAAAAAAATTAAAATTTACTGTAAATTTCTGGCTAATAATTGCATTACTTTCCCTATATTTTACTATATCATATCACTCTACAGGGTGGTCCAGATCTAATTATGCAGATCCAGATCATCTGGATGACTGATTTATACGGGGACGAGTCCAGTTCAGCGCGAAGATTATTCATGTCATCGGTTTGCACACTTCTCAATAGTTCGGGATTTTTCGGGTGATTTTCTATGTAATAAACTTAATAAGTTATAGCTTAATGAAAATTGCATAATTAGATCTGGACCACCCTATATATCAGTACAAAAATATGTATTTCCCCTTGGGATTAATAAAGTTGATGTAATCTAAAAAGTGCAATAATATACCTCAACTTCACCATAAACTGCATCACAAAATTTAAGTGATGTGTCAGCACTCACCTGTTGAATTAACCCTTTCTAATTTACAGTAATTTTCTAAACTTGTTAACTGTATTAATACTTCAACTCAGTAGAAATATATTTACTAAAACAAGGGAAAGGTCTACAGGACGGTAGTAAGACCATCTATGTTATATAGGTTGGAGACAGTGGCACAGGAGACAGAGCTGGAGTTGGCAGAGTTAAAGACGCTAAGATTTGCATTGGGTGTGATGAGGATGGACAAGATTAGAAATGAGGACATTAGAGGGTCAGCTCAAGTTGGACGGTTGGGAGATAAAGTCAGAGAGGCGAGCTTGCGTTGGTTTGGACATGTGCAGAGGAGAGAGGCTGAGTATATTGGGAGAAGGGTGATAAGGATAGGGCTGCCAGGTAAGAGGCAAAGAGGAAGGCCTAAGAGAAGGTTTATGGATGTGGTGAGAGAGGACATGCAGGTGATGGGTGTGAGAAAACAAGATGACGAGGACAGGAAGATATGGAAGAAGGTGATCCGCTGTGGCAACCCCTAATGGGAGCAGCTGAAATAAGAAGAATTGATACTATTTTATGTCGTCTTGTGGAAAAGGATAGGTAACTATTATGATTTAGTGTGTGCTACAGGTTTACCAGTTTATCAATAAATGAATAAATATAAAAACCCATAAACATTTTTGTTTCTCACAGTGCAGAAGTGTGGGAGTCATCAGGAACAATCTTGCTGCAACGGGGGCGTTCCTTATGCAAATATACTAACTTTATGCAAATATACCTTCCGTGCCATTGTGGCTTTCCAGCAATACAATTGTTCAGAAAATTGGTTCTGCACATTGAAACAATTCATTGATATTAACAATTAAAGCACTGCTTAAATGAAGGTGTACGTGCGTGTATCTATTTAAAAATCATTGCTTTCACCATTTATTTCATTACAGTTTGACTTCGAAAATTGCACAGTTCATGTTTTTTTCTTCGCCTATTTTCATCCAGTTTTAATGGTCCCTCATGTCCTTCTCCTGTCTACCTCACGATACCTGTGCCCAAATCCCTAGTGTCATCCGTGAGAATTAAAACTTTGTTGCGTTTGTACGAAATCAAACTCTTTTCCAGCGGTGTTTCTGTAGCCGGTGTTCTGACGAAACATCCTACCCATCGAAATGATCTACTCACTGATACTACGCATGCGCAGACCAAAAGTTTCACAGTTTTCTGCATAGGTATTTACTGTCAACATTTTATAAGTTGTATATTTTGCATGTGTGACTTTTAACCTTGTACAGGCCATTGTATCCATGCACGGCTGTCTCTCTTTCGGGCATTAAATGATGCATATAGGATAAATTGAGAAATGTTAGCATTTCCATAAATTTGATAGACGACTTCTAAATACATGTTAAATGATGATATGGGTATAACGTTATAAGTTTAACGTTACGACTTGCAATAAACGGATGGGTGTAACATATATGGTGTATATACCGTATCTGCCATTTAAATAAACAACGGTAGGATACTTCGACAAAATAGGACAAATCGTCAGAACACCGGAACTTCACTTTAAACTGTCGTACGGACCGCACAGCAGTGAATGAGCAAACTCAATATAGACCCACAATGCAAAGCAGAGCCGTCCAAATTCAACTTTACAGTCGTTTCTGTTTTATGACAAAAGATGGCTTAGCCTGCTGTCATTACACGATGCATTACAGTATTTTATTATGAGAAAGTACAGTTAATTCCTGTAAAATGTTGCCATTTTTAAGGCGATCCCAAGTACAAATTGAATTGTTTAAACGCCAAGCATAACAGTAAGGAATTCACTTACTTTACCTTCCATTCATTTTCTGAACCCTCGGGTTCAGGTCGGGTTTTAAGTGGTGAGCACCATACTAAGGTAGAAACTTATTAAAGCCCAGAAATTTTCACATTCATTTAAAAATGCAGAGTACACAAGACTTTCCCCGATCTATGTGCTGTACAAGATTTTAGCGATTACCCCTTTGCACAAGTATTTGGGGCACATTACTCGACAGGCTGCAGGACAGCATCGGGTCACCGAGATCACTTGAACTTCCTGGCGAGAACCTGTAAAGCACATTTCGCATTTTCGAAGTCTTCTTTTAAAGTCACGTATACCCTTTCCTGTACTCCGAGAAACACTCGATGGATGCAGAAATAACATATACGGAAATAAAACTTTCGTGTGGAAGGAGACCTTCTAAGACTGGCCAGCGATCAGGTAGGAATAGAAATGCATTTATTTATCTGACTTTTACATGCAGGACAAGAGTAGCAGTAATAAGGCACTGTCCGAATTTCTTAAAACGTTTCTACAACTTTATATTAAAGAAAAAAGCAGAAAGAAGGATGGATATATGTGAAAGGCGCTATATGAAAGATGAATAGCTTGATGTGAAAGGTGCTATATGACAGATTTTCTCAGAAATTTAAAAATATCGTCGTTTACTTGGATGCCCTCAGAAAGCAAACGCCAAACTTTAATAAGCGTATTACAAAAAGGACGGACAGATAAATTACTTCCATAAGTGAATAATCAAACGTTGTCCCCTCGCCCAAAGGTCCCTGATTTTACATCACTATTTTAGGGCTAAAATGATAACAGAAATGAGAAACCTACGTATATATATATATATACCTAATCTTAATTATTGTGAAACAACCAAGTGGTGTCCGCTTTCTGAATAAGAGCCCAAAAGTTAACTCATCATTTTTAAGAAACCCGTATACATTTCTCGTCTTATCTCTAAACGTTTATTCGTGAAGGAGGTGTTGCTGAAACACACCTTTACAAAGTACTTTTTTCATGTTGAAAATTCCGTTCTTGGTTCTTCGCTCTCTTACTGCTTTTGTGCTGGGACCGTTTGGATGACAACTTCACCAAATCTGCTTGCTTTGGAGCACTAAAATGCTGGTACTTTAATGGCGCTTTATGGTTCTTTACGGAGTTGTGTGGTTCCTTGTTACTCGACAAACCACCATTTCATGCTGGAAAGGGTTATTTACATATGAAATCGATTCTTTGCGATTTGAAAAGAAAAAAAAACACCTAATATGTTATTTTATTTATTTATAGCACATTTAAAATAACCAGAGGATGACCAAAGTGCTTTAAAGGTAACAGTATGAAATAAAAGCCAGATAAGGAATTAACAAGAAAAAAAGGAAAACATTATACATACATGGACACAGAAACAAATATAAATTTATGCAAAATAAAAAATACATAAGAGGAACTCAGTAGTAAAAAAAAATAAAATGAAAGTGACCACTAAAACTCACAAGGTATAAAGCAAAGTGAATAAAAGTGATTTTTTAGCAAAAACTTAAAACTATTAAGTGTGGGAGCGGACCTTATGACGAGGGGCGGACAGTTGCACAATGTAGGACCAGACACAACAAACGCGCGATCGTCCCTCAGCTTCAACCGCGTGCGTGGGGGGACGGTGAGCAATAGATGATCTGAAGACCTCCGCTGCCTGGCTGACGAATATGAACAATAAGATCAACTAAGCACTGTGGAGCCAACCCAAGAAGGGCTTTAAAACAAACACTAGAATCTTAAAAATCGCCATAACTAACAGGGAGCCAACTAAGAGAGACCAACACCGGAGAGATGTGATCCGTTTTTATTTTTCTGCTGGTTAAAACTCTGGTAGCTTTGTGGGGCAACCTGCAGGACAGTAACAGATTAAGAAAAACTTGTTACTGGACACATGCACCGAGAGTCCTTTTAAACCTCACGAGCCACTGCAGGGATTTCCTAAACCTGTGACCATCTGTTCATGGCTATTTATATTTTATGGAGTCTTTTACGGATCTGAATAGGCCTACATAAATGAAGGTTCTTTATGGAGCCATCGGGAGGATGGAATCGCTCTGAAAAAAAAAAAGACACCTTTATTTGTAAGAGTCTATGGACAGAAAACATCTGGAATCAGTCCGCAGCATCGATTTCAAATAAAATAATTAGAGATTAGAAGTGTATTTCTGGATCTACGTTTAATTTAAAAAAAGAGGACGATATTCTGCGTTATACAGCATCCTCTGTCGGCCAGAATTAAGGAAGCCAAATTATACCATCATGCTTCATAACGCTGTAATGTGCTGTTCCCTGTATTTCCTTGCAAGTGATATTACTAAATTATATATATATATATATATATATATATATATATATATATATATATATATATATATATATATATATAATCTGAAAGCAATGATTGCAAAAATTAGTGCATTGGGCTAAACTTTGTGGTTGTTGATTTCTTACTGTACTCCGATGCTTTAATCGAAACATGGAGCGACTTACTGTAGCGGAGGGAAGTGTGTTTAACCTCATTCTGTTGCTGTTATTTAATTTAGTTGTGTTACCCTTACATAGACGTGTGTCGTGGAAAGGACTGAGTGCAGGGCAGGGAGCAGACAGGATGAAGCCCATCGCAGGCTCCACTTAAGGAAGCGTCCAGACGCGTTTGAATGGCCGATTAACACCCTGCGCGTCCCTGACGATGAGTGAGGAAAGCCAGAACAACTGGAGGAAAAGGACACAGGCGGATACAACATGAATTCGAGCACAGGACCCCGAAACAGTGAGGCACCAACGCTAACCACTAACCAACTGCGAAGACGAAGAAGAATCAAATAAGGAATATAGAAGTCTCATGAAATATGTCCGTTTTCCGCGTTGTTCGGTAGTCCGTAAAAAATCTAAACACATACGCACAAAGGTTTTAACTGAATTTATGTCTGTATACCATCTATTGCAACAATTTACTCAACAGTTTACGCAGAGCAGGGTCATATAATCAGAAGGTTCAACGCCGGAACAGTACCTGGCCAGTCCACTGCAGTTTGAAGACGCGCTCACGACAGGAACAAAATTTAGCACTTAAACTGCATGGGTTTCGGGGGGTGGTGGGTGTAGGGGAGCACTTGGAGGAAGCACACACACACACACACACACACTCACGAGCAGAACATGCCGACACAATTAAACGACTGTGCCGTTACTTGAATAGATTACACACGCGGGGTAAAGCAGACTTTACTTTGCTTCGCTCTGTCCTGAAGTGCTCATTCTGTGGAGTGTTTAAACGGAATAAGAGAGAAGTGTGATGGAACGTAAGGACCTGTATGTGCAGCCGTAACTGAATAAGACTGGCGATATAGGACCCCTTAAATAGGAATAGGTTTCAAACCCTGATGAAGTCATTGCAGCACGACATGACAGACAAATTTCTCCATGGAAAAATCAGATAGAATTTACTAGATAGATAGAATGTTAAAAAAAATAGGTTACGCAGAATATTTTGTTGTCAATAGTATTTCAATTCTACTCGTTTTAGATGTTCCAGACGTGTTTTGGGCCATATAAATGTTTTATTGGATTACAAAATTGGTCAGGCACTGTGGCAAATGCGCTGTAAATGCATTTTGAAATACAGAAATGAATAGTTCAGTGGTCTTTGTACTTAACAGGCTTCCTCATCGTCCTCAATGTATTCTTAAGGATAAGACTCATCATTTTCTGAATGTGATTATCACAAAAGGCCAATGAGATGGAAAAATAAAACTGCAATGTACATCCCAGTGTCACGAATAAAAATGCCATAACAGCAATAAATAACTGTGGAAAACTGTCGCTGTTTACTGACGACTGCACTAGGTGGGATAACTCCGTGTGTATTAATTGTCATTAGTTGATTTTTTCCATTACTTTACATTTAGCAGCAAAGAAGAAACCCTTTTTCATGGTTATAGGATTTGGTGTTGGTCTCTTTGTGGCAATGCCCTTAATAATCACAGTCATGGTACTGAAGAGTAAGTTAACAGGTCAGTATCATCCATATTCTGACTTTAACTTCATGATATACATTTGCTGCTCTGCTGTATTCATAAATTATGCTCTGAACAGAATAGAAATGTACTAAGTGAGTGGCTGCATGACAATTCACACTTTAGTAAAAATGAAGTCAATATAATCCCCAAACCCAATACTATTTCAATTGTGAACTAGTTCATGTTCAGTTCATTTTGTATTTTTAAGGAGTGAGAATAAATGACCCATGACTTTACTTTTTTTTTTAATTTTTCATGCCTTATGTTAGACTATTACAGTGTTCTTGAATAAAATACAATAAATTATGAAGCTCAATAAGCTTTATTGAGTTATACCCAGCAACAAACACGTATAACTATATATGCTAATACTGTATTCTCCCGGTCAAAAAAGAAATTAAACAGATGCAAGTATACATAAATTATCGCTCTATTTCCAACTGTGTGACACAAACGGTGACTGTGGAACCCGCGTGTAGGTGAACTAACCGATTACACTGCCGGTCAAAATTAACGTCACATATTGCTTGTCAGTCAGTCTTTTCCCAACCCGCTAACACAGCGTCACGGGGGTCTGCTGGAGCCAATCCTAGCCAACACTGGGAGTAAGGCAGGAACAAATCCCGGGGAGGGCGCCAGCCCAACGTTTTCCTAAAAGCAAATGCGGAGCTTCATCGTGTGCTCGTGTCAGCGGGGGTGCAGCTTAAACACGAGCAGGCAGACAGTGCCGATATGATTTGACGGTATATTTTCCAAATACAAATAAATATGACAAAAAATTCGAACGAAATAAATTTTAGAAAAAAATCATCTCTTTGTGCTTCGCCGAATACCGGATTCGGCGCCACCCCTACATGACAGGGTAAGCAAAAAGTTTTAATCTGGACCTAAACCAATTCCAGAATGTCACCTAAAACTGAACGAACTCGCATTCAAGTTGTTCACTTGCAAATACGTTAAGTTCATCGTTCTTAGAAAAAGGAGCTTGTTAAAAGAAGCGCTCTTTTGAAGTCGCTCATGGACAACACTGAACTCCTTGTTTAAAATTCTCTTTTACAGATTGTGGATCACGCTTGTTTTGCTCTTTCGTAGAACTATTCTGCATAGAGGGAAACAGAAAACGAGAAATGCAAGAATAGACATTGAGAAAAAAAGTAAATAAACTAAGCAAAAAATAAATACACGCGAGATAAGAAACATGATCAAAAACAATTGCAGAGATTAAAAAAAATCAGCAAGGAGTCAAACACGAACTAACAAAATTAAAGCGCAAGATGGGGTTTGGAATCCGAGTAGTCGGATAAGGAAGCAAACCGCAAGTGACCCCTTTAACCTGTTGGGTAATGAATGATTGATGGGTTCGCGACCTCTGAAGCCACGCCCTTTAGCGGACAAAACCTGACAGTTTAGCGTAAGGAAAAGTGAACTTTAGAATGAAGCGTTGAAATTTATCAGATTCCTCAATGTCAAAGACCCCTTTAACGACATGCAGCTCAATATTAAAGAAAAAAAAAAAAAAAAATCACAAAACGTCCCAGGATCCTGGGTTATGCTTTTGGAGCCGCGGAATTCCCAAAATGACTTCTGATCCTATAAGGGGATTAAAAATGTTCGGAGTGAAAAAAAAACAAAGCAAAGAAGTGATGGTAAAATTCAAAAGGCTGGGCTAGTCGTCCACCTCAAGAATGCGGTGCTTCGATTTCAGGGATACACTCGCTCCACTAACGAGAAATTGTCTGTAGCTCCACTTCAACTAGAGCTATACATGATCTTCTGTTAACAGTACTGGGGGCTTGTAGTCAGTTTTGATAAAGGATTGGACTATATGTTCCCAACCCTACCAACCCAAACGTTCTGGTTTCCCTGTACCGTCCTACATGAGGACACCCGGTGTCCAGATTTTCCGCATTTACAAACACCATCTGTCTTTAAAACGCTGTTTTTTTTCCACCCATCCCGGTTGTAATTTTGCCTATTAGCTCTGGCTGTGGACCTTCAGAGATTTTTAAATGTGGAGGGTCCCTTCTCCCACCTTCTTTCCAATCGTTTCTCTATTAAACGCGTGCCCAGCAATATTAATCAAATTATGTAGATTTCTTGAGACTTCGTGACTTGCGATCTCATCCTTTATTTCAACATTCAAACCTTTACGAAATGCGGGCAGGAGTGTCTTCTCATCCCACCCTGATTCGGCTGCCAACATTCGAAACGCCATAATATTTTCATTAATACTTTGTCCCCTGATGACACGTCAACAACAACAATTGCAAACTCAAGTCTTACAGGCAAGTCAAAGATTTTCCTTTAACGAAAAGATCTCATGAGAAACAGTACAGTTTGTGTCATACATTATGGACCCACAATGCAATTTTTTTTATTTAAATCAAGTGGCAACAGAACATTCCTGCATCAATAGTATTCACTAAACGCTTTAATTGCTGTTTGGACTTTTCTGTACCCTTAAGCGGTCTTTTTTTTTACAGTTTTAACTTACTCATGAACTACCCTCAGAGAGGCTCATAATGATCCAACTAATAATTCTTCCCAGAGAACGAAAGGAAATAAGAACGAATTAAAGAAAAAACAAAGAAAAACAAACCACGAAAAGGTCTGAAACAAGATGAACCAAAACCCATCAGTCTAAAGCTGAAAACTGCAAGACAAGGTCATAAAGATCAAAGAGTTCAAAATCAATAAATATTTAAACACAAATTAACACAATTAAAGCGCAAGAAAAGTTATGGAACCCGAGTGAACCGATATTGACCCTTTTATCCTTCTGAGTAATGACTGACAGGTTCGTGACCTCTGAAGCCACGCCCCTTACGGGGGTGGGGGGCGGGGAAACAACTCTCAATTTAGCGCTGCTGAACCAAAAAGCAAAATGGAAGCAAAAAACGGGAGTAAACTGAAATTAACGTTAGCAGAAAAAATCGAATTGAAAAACTTTTGGAGTCTTTGTTTGAGAAATTACATTTAATTGGAAACATATAAATTCAGCTCTTATATCAAGTACGATATTTAATAGGCTCATTTGAGTTCAATGTATAAAAAAAATCTGTTTTTGATCTTTTCTTCCTTTCAGTATTTCATATAAATTTTTTTTTAAAAAAAAAGTTGTCCATGTTGCATTACAGTTGACTTTGATGCGGAGTTGGATTGAAAATTAAATTTAGGTCTTTCTCCCCATTGTTTGTTGTGCTTGTGGGTCCATTTCTGAAGACCTTTCTGATTCACCAGTGCAGACGTTTTCTGAGTTTCTGGATCGGCCTGGTGAGGACACCACAGAAGGAATGGACTTGGATTAATGAACATCCTTTCAACCACAGCTGGTGAGAACTTCCCTGTTTATTTTACTTTATTTGTGCTTAATGTCATAATTCACCGTCTCATATTTTTTGCATTTGTTTTAGATGAATTTTTCATTTCCAGTAATGCAATTTTCTAAATAAAATAAGCACCACTATTTTCTTAACTTTTCTTGTGGATTTAATAATAATAATTCTTTACATTTGTTTAGCTCTTTTCTCTCTACTCAAAGCTCTTTAGTGAGTGGGGAGCGTCTTCAACCACCACTAATGCGTAGCATCTACCTGTGGCGCTTTTCCACTGCATAGTATGGCACAGCACGGTTCAGTACAGCTCACCTTGGTTCGGCTCAGTTCGGCTCGGTATGCGTTTCGACTGCAGTTTAGTACCGCTTTAGAGTGGGCGGGATTATTCACGTGTCGTTATAGTTGCGCCGACCTCCTGAAAAACTTTTTCATTCCGCATCGCCCCATCCAGCTCTCGCTGGATCCACTCCTCGGCTACCAATGAGAGGAACGTCTGTACTTCCTCAATAGACCACGAAACAGACATTTTTGGTTAAAACAAAATAGTGCGTCCGAACCTTCGCTGGCTGTGCTAAAAATCTAGCGGGTCTGTTGTGTCTCGTGTCGCAAGTTCAGTGACGCAGTAATGATGATTTTTACACGTCATGTTTTGGTAACGGTTCGGCGCGCTTGGAACCTCGGCTGAGGTGGTACTAAAAAAAGGACCAGGTACCAGGTACTGTTCCCAGTGGAAAACCCCCCAAAAGTGAGCTGAACTGAACCGTGTCGTGCCGTACTATGCAGTGGAAAAGCGCCACTGGATGATGTGACAGCAGCCATTTTGGCACCAGTACGCTCACCACACATTAACTCTGAAATGGTGAGATAGTGTTAGCCAATCAGAAACAGGGAATGATTAGGGGGCCAGAATGACAAGGCCAAGATGGACAGTTTAGCCAAGCATTCGAGATACGCCTTGCTATTTACAAAGGATGCCCTGGGATCTTTCTTGACCACAGAGAGTCAGGACCTCGGTTTTATGTCTCATTCAAAGGATTTCTAAATTTTGTTTTTTGCATTTGCCACAGACATGCTGTTCACATTCTATCAGAAAGACGGTAAGTATGAGATACTACATTGGAAATTTGATTTGAACACCCTGAGAAGTCAAAACTCAGACAAAGTCAGAAAACAGAGCTACCTAAATTCTCCAAGTTGTGACGTAACTCTGACTTTGCACATTAGTCAATTGCATAAAATAAAATATATAACCTGGTCATCCAAAAATACCACCTTTGTGGTCAAATTGCATTTGGACCAAAGTATTATAGACATTTAATACATTTAGTTTGCTCTTTATTTTCATGAAAGAAATACAGTTTAATTTTAATTGTTTTTTTTTTACAGACAAAGTAACAAAACAACAGTGACCTCACTTTTCCAAATAGTTGAAGCATAAATTCGTGTAAACTATTTCAGGTTTTCAACAGATTTACATATCTTAGGCATCCATAAGCGTGAATTAACTCCTGTACTTCAGAATAACATTTGTCTCTAAGTTTGTGCACACAAACTAAAACCCAGATGATAGTTTTTAGCATTGTGAAAGTCAGAAAGCCTATTAATTTTTTTTTTACTTACAGGATATACTTGTGTTTAAGTTTTCCCGTGGATAAGTCGGGACTTGATTTTACCGTATAATTTCTGGTATTTTATAATATCAGTCGTATAAGTCGAATGTGGAAAACTCACACTATTGGTCCAAGAGAATGTATGATATGCTAATGCCCACCTGAGAGAGTAACCACAGAGCACACAGCCTTTTGTGCCTACGTGACCACACAGTAATACCCACACTATTCCGAAGTGACGTTTGCGCTGATTTGTGTTTTTTGTGTCTCACACCCTCATACACTTTTATCATAAGAGCATCCCTTATCTATGATGGAGCATTCAATCTGAAGAAAATATGAAGCTGTTTTTAAATTAAAAGCCATTGAAGTGGCAAAAAAAATTGGTATCTGCGCTGCTGCAACAAAATTCGATGTGTCCGAGAAACTGATAAGAATGAATGAGGAAAGAAGATGTAAAAAAAAAAAATGAAGTGTCGCATTTTTGAATGGTAGTACAAGTCGGGGTCTGATTTTATGAACAATTTTTCAGACCCAATTTATACGCAAGTATATACGGTAACTAAATTGCTTCAGTATATGTCGCTCTTGAGAGAATGATTTTATGTTTTTTTTAATATATTGCCTATAAATATTTTACTCATAAAATCTTAAAAAGCCATGTTCTGGTTTCGTTTTTTTTTACCAACTATAACAGATACACAGCTTAATATTTTTTTCGGTTAGAATTAAAGCTCAATCAGTAATCACTGATCTTAACTACCAACTCTAGTCTGGAAGACAAATTATGGTTTACCATTTTCAATACAACAAAAAACAAAAAATAAAGCAAAGTAACACATACACAGTGATGTAGTTTGGAATTATACTGCATTATGTTTCAATTATACTGCTTCAGTCATATCTCCTGTGTAACATGAAATTAAATATACTGTGGCCAGTATGGGGCACCTCACAGCCCAAATCCAAGACACAACTATGCATACAAAACTCCCAGGTTCAAGAGATCTTTCATTAGCACAAATATCCCCTACATATAAGAATCACTACACTCAAAAGACATTTTGTTTCCTTCTCCACCTCTTTTGAGTGTGGTCCCTATGCTGACACCTCAAGTATGGTGGGGCAGCCATTTTGATGTTGGACCCAGGTACTTCCAGAGCCAGAGCATCATACATAGGAAGCACTCTTGGGCCAAGCAAAACACTCATGAAACAAGAGTGTCCTCTCCCAGTAGTGTCCTCTGGCAGTCCCTGAGGAACCCAGCAGGACTTCTCTCTCAAACTACAGTTTCCATGAACTCCAGTGGGAATCCAAACTGGATGGCATGCCAGAGGAGTACTGCCAACTAACGTTCTGGGGGAATATTTGCTCTTGAGAGACAATCTGTTTGTGTCTGTCCATTATTGCTGCCTTGCACTTGAGGCAGGGAGCAACACCATCATGGCCAGGATAAACATAGACGATGGTTGTCTACCCGTAACAAGAAGACCTTCCATCCTGCGGGGCAATGGAGGAGAGGAGTCACAATAGTTTCATTCTTTCACAAATACAGATGCAGTATTATTGAGATATCAGAAATTACAATGGCAGTGTTACTCATTAGGATGAGCCAGCTGGGGATGAAGGGCCAGAGTAGTGAAGGTCACACTTTTATAGAGAGTCAAAAAACTTAACCTGCACATCAGCAAAACTGAAATACCCCAGAATACTTACTTAAGGTGATCGTTTTCCTTTTTGTTAAATTCCAGGTGTCTTTTTTCCTCTCTTATAGACATGTTAGGCTCCCACTGTTACATTTAAATGGTATTTATAGCTACAGTATATTATATCGCTACTACAATTTTTTACATTTATTTACATTGTAAAGACAATCTGGGCTAGAGTTTATTGTTCAAAGACGCATAATCAAATGAGTCTCCATGATACTTCTCTGTGATGACCAGGCCTTAGGTTATAACCATTAATGGAGCCTGTCATTGTTTTCCAGGTGGAGTTTGGACATCACAACACAAGGCGACTGTGTCAGCGCATCTCAGGAGACTCTCCAAAGTCAGAATTGCAGCACACTGCAACTATGGATTTGTAGACGGGAATTGGGACCGTAGAGATTAAATGTAAATGTACTGTGAGCAAACAATGAAAATAAAAACATATGTGTGATCATTTTTTAGAATGTGTTTTGAATATTCCATGATTTACCTTTGTTTTACTGCTTTTTCACTTATAATACAATACAATACAATACAATTTATTTTTGTAAAGCCGAAAATCACACAAGGAGTGCTACAATGGGCTTTAATAGGCCCTGGCTTTTGACAGCCCCCCAGCCTTGACTCTCTTATTAGACTTGAAAACAAATACCCCCAAAAAAACCCTTGCAGGGAAAAAAAATGGAAGAAATCCTGGGAAAGGCAATTTGAAGAGAGACCCTTTTCCAAGTAGGTGTCAAAAAAAAGGGTAAATACAATACAATACACAGAACAGAACATAAGTAATCCTCAATAAAATACAATAATACGATAGTAACATTACAAGTGCAGATCAAAATGCAAAAGAAGATGACATCACATAACACAGTTCAGATTTGTTCAGAGTCCTGGATACCTCGGCAATCGAGCTGCCTTTCTTCTACTGGCTGTTCCACAGCGCAGTCAGTGCAGGGCTCGTCAATCTGATAAAATGACCCTTCTACCCGATGATTCCACTGCTCCTTTATCAGAGGTGCCTTTTCCATAGGCAGGCAAACAGCTTGGCAGTGGGGCTGGGCAGTGGCACCAAGTGCCACATTTGAGTACCAAGAAGAGAAACAGAATAAGTGAGGGTCAGTAACAAATTATAACTATCATGTTACTTATGTTTTAGTGCTAATGACTAACAACAGAGATGCTGTCTGTACAGTTAATCAGCAGCTCTAGTCAGGGTATGCTAAACCAAAGTAGTGAGTCTTCAGC
Organism: Polypterus senegalus; assembly: GCF_016835505.1. Lineage (NCBI taxonomy): Eukaryota > Metazoa > Chordata > Cladistia > Polypteriformes > Polypteridae > Polypterus > Polypterus senegalus. The sequence continues at coordinate 8,779,712 of NC_053163.1, forward strand.
TATGATTTGAAAGCTGAGACTGAAGGAGCATCTCTTATAGAAACAGGCAGACCATTTCCCAGCTTATGGGCCCTGTAGCTAAAAGCTCGACTGCCCACTGTTATTTTATTAATCATTGGAATCATAAGCAGGCCGGCATCTTGAGATCTTAATGTGTGCTCTGGTTTGTCAGTAATGATAAATTCAAACAAATAAGCTGGACCTCGGCCATCTAAGGCTTTATACGTTAAAAGGCGAATTTTGAAATCTGCTCTAAACTTTACCTTGAGCCAGTGTAAGGATTTAAGAAATGGAGTTATGTGTTCGTATTTTCTTGTTCTTGTAATAATTCTTGATGCAATCAGCTGGTAATTACAGTAATCCATCCTCGATCGCGGGGACCCCCCCGCGATAGGTGAAAATCCGCGAAGTAGAAACCATATGTTTGTATGGTTATTTTTATATATTTGAAGCCCTTATAAACTCTCCCACCCTGTTAACATTATTAGAGCCCTCTAGACATGAAATAACACCCTTTAGTCAAACGTTTAAACTGTGCTCCATGACAAGACAGAGATGACAGTTCTTTCTCACAATTAAAAGAATGCAAACATATCTTCTCTTCAAAGGATCGCCATCAGGAGCAGAGAATATCAGAGAGAGCGCTCGCTAAGAAAAGCAAACAATCAAAAAATCAATACGTGCTTTTAAGTATACAGAAGCACCGCGATAAAGCGGCATTTTGTAGAGGAGCGTCCGTGTCCTCTGTGCAAACAGCCCCTCTGCTCACACCCCCTCCGTCAGGCAGAGAGAGTGAGAAAGATAGAGAGAAGCAAACAATCTCAAGCACCGCACGGGAAGCATATCTTATATCATTGAGGAGTTTTAGTTAATATGTAATACATGCTCTGATTGGGTAGCTTCTAAGCCATCTGCCAATAGCTTCCCTTGTATGAAATCAACTGGGCAAACAAACTGAGGAAGCATGTACCATAAATTAAAAGACCCATTGTCTGCAGAAAGCGGCGAACCAGCGAAAAATCCGTGATATATATTTAGATATGCTTACATTTAAAATCCGCGATAGAGTGAAGCCGCGAAAGTCGAAGCGCGATATAGCGAGGGATTACTGTATATAAATGTGTTTTAGTGTAATTTTAGTGATATAGCCAGAGAAAATGGTACAGAAAAATATACCTATGCCCTGATGCCGAATTTTTTAGCAAGCAAAACTTGTGAAAACAAAAGAACAGTTGTCCAGTGTCATTAGTACCATTGTTAAAATGTCCATACCACTAACTTGCAGTTATGCTATTACATGAAGATACTAAATAAAAATGTTGCACAACATCTTGTCTGCCTTCTGTTTTCTTAGAAGCTTAGTCAGTTCGCAGCAGTTTTCATCTCTTATATTGAAATCAACAACTGGATGATTACCTCATGATGTCCAGAATCAAATCTGCCCACTCACAGCACCAGAGTTCACATCCATTGTCCACCTTCCATCAGAGTTTGCATTCTTGAAGAGATTGCGACTGTCCACATTTTATGAAACTGTTCATGTTAAAATTATGTTTTTTTTAGATATTTCTAAAACATTAAGCTTGTCAACTGTTGCTGTTCCTTTTCCACTCTTTTTTCTGTTTGTATCAACTGAAACTTTGACCAAGCTACTGTTTTCAGGAGCATTCACATATAATGCAAAGAGCACCTATTGTAGTAGCCAATTCTGTCTGTTCTGTTTGGTTGACATCTGTTGAGACAGTTTAACTTTCAGATAAATGAGCAGATAGTGCTGTACAAAGTTTTGAACTTGGAAAATCTTCTCTGAAAAGTATTGGCAAAACTGCAAATCTGTCTCCCTTAAAACAGAGTGTGATTTCTGTGTGATTTCAACTACAAATTAACTTACTGTTTCAATGTCACATTGGCAGGAATTACAGTAACTTGTACATTTTGTATATTTTCCTCTATATCTTACTTTTCAGCTTCTCTGATCCCTGGTACAGAAACATACAGCAGTACCTTCCCCTGCTGCTTTGGGTAAGTTAGCCATAAAACTAAAAAAAAAGTCACTTCTCACGAAGAGGAAAGCAATTAGCAGAGATAAGAACCACCATTATCAACCTGCAGCTAAAATGTGTTTGAGCAAGTGAATTACACAAGAACGGTGCAGCTCCCCGAAGTGATATAAACACAGAATGTAGCTGAAGAGCGGGCAGAAGATCTGGAGAGCTGGGTATGCAAAAAGGACTGCGCTGCTGTATACAGTTGCTACGGTGCACAAATAAGTGCTTGTGCTACAAGTAACAAGGGCAGGGCAGGATTGCAGTTTTCTTTGTGGCAAAATGTATAACTGACTGAGCACACTTTACAGTTTACCCAGACCTGAAGAGCCACTTCAGACTGCAATTAAAACCTTTAAGATATTTGACATCTTATATATTGCCGTTACACCGTAAATTAGCTTCTTTCCAAGTTCTCAGTTATTTATATTATTTTAATGACACACTGGCTTTTAACTAATATTAATCATTTAGATGGGGAACTTACTTTAGTTTAGCTGCGTATTCTCTTTTTATATGGTAAAACCGATAGTGATTTTAAGCTAGTATTGTACATTTTGTATTAAGTTATTTTTCTTTTGGTAATTAGTGGGTACTGCTCTGTTGGGTATACTTCTAAAAATGTCATGGTTAGGTAAATTGAACTTCAGTTAGTCTCAGACCCACCATCTCTAACACACATCAATTGATGCCATTTTCACATCACTTGAATTGGTAGCTTCTGTCTGTGACAGTACTACGGCCATGTGGTGCGGTTACCTGAGAATGATCCCTCATTGTTGAGGGCTCAAGTGGCTGGACCAGGCCAAGGGGACACCCGTGTAACACCTGGCTGCGGCAAATAGATGGTAATTTCTGGAGGATGGCACTTGACTGCGTGTCTGCCTGGGGGTTGCCAACCGGGGTCCTAAGCTGTTTTGTCATGTGATGGGCGCAGCAAAGTGTTGTGCCAATGCATGCTCCCCAACCTAACCTGACCTGACCTGACCTGTCTGTGAAAGCCTTTAATCCACCACAAATCTTTTTAGGATACGTTTTTAACTACATAACTTTGTCAGATGCTGTTAAAAAGCGGGTATTTAATGTGCTTTACTAACATATGTAACTACATTCTGTTATCACTGTGACAAAAGTATTTAGGGAACAAAAATGTGATAGCTGGCTCTTGGATGAAGTAATCAAAAAATTTGTGATACTCCTCTGACGGTCTGCACCTGAATGGTTGCTAACTCGTTTGGTGTTGTAACAACCTGTCCACATGCTTAGAGTCATGAAGAATCCATCGGTTACTGATGAAGCACCAGACCATTGTGATGGACAGCTGGGTTCCATGCCCAGCCGGGAAGCCCCTGGTATGTATGTTCCGGGGGAGCAACTTTGGACAGCTCAATACCTCCCCCGGGATGCTTGGTGGCAGCCTCTTGGGCCGACGATGATTCCCAAGCCTCCCACCTGGGTCCATGGGAGATGGAGTCTTCCACAGCCAGGTTGGGAGCTGGGATGGCTGCTTAGGGGGTGCTGCCGAGTCTCAAGAACCCGGCTGGACGAGTCATCAGCCCCACCCGGAGGTGCAATTGGGAGCAGGTGGTCAAACACCTGGAACACTTCTGGGTGGGCTATAAAATGGGCCAGCCTCCACCACTCAAGGGCCAGAATCGGGAGGAAGAGGACGAGGTTGTCTGAAAGGAGTGGTGGTACAAGGTGAAGAGTTGTTGCCATTGTGGTTACGTGCTTTTGGGACTGTGTTGGGCCTGTGGGACATGGGGAAGACGTGCCCCACGGTTGAAGACTAAAATAAAAAGTCTGTGTGTTTTACACGTGCCTCTGCGTCAGTCTGTGCCGGGTTGGGCGCTATATAGTGCATTTATCACACCATCTAACTTGAGACTTCAACATGTGGCATATAATACTTATGGATGCCCATGAGAGGGGTAGTTTGTGTAGGTCCACCACCTTTCGACTCTGCATCTTCTAAAGTGGACTTCTCCAGACATTTCTTTTCTTTAATATGCTTACTAGAATTTTTGCTTTTTTTCCTCTCTAATGACCATATCATGTTACCAGAACTTGGATGACCTTTTAGGTAACAACACAGATGTTAACACCATTGCTGTTTAAATTGCATGCTTGTGTTATGTTGTAAATGATGTATAGGAAAGTACTCTTCTGTTCTCATGTTATACCTGGAAATCAGTTGGAGTGCTCTGAGTCTGTGGTCTATGAAGGAGTCTGTTTAAGGATAAACTGAATGGGAAGGTCTGATTTTGTTCAAGCTGCTATCAAAACTTTACAGATACTTGCCATAATAAATGATAATAAGCTGTTTGTTCAGAACATTTCCTATTTTAAAGTCACTGACATTAACAGTTGACCCGGGGGAGGCCCCATGCATGTGATCTGCGGTTCAAACTCAAACACCTTCAAAGTCTCCATTCCAGTTGGAACTTTAAAAGCTGTTCATATTGACATCAGTCTGGAAGTTTTAAAAAAGAAGTGTCACATGAGCTCCAGCAAGGAAACTATGAAGTTTCTGTAGCACCAGCTCTTGATGATTTCCATGTTTGTTTTATTAAGACATACAACTCGCAACTTACATTACTAACTTTGATATGTGGATATGGACTGTGCTTACACTGATAATACCAGGTACTGTAAATGCTAAATAATTTTGTCTTATCTTGCTTTTCATTAACTTTGTGATTTTTTTTTTTTTTTGGTATACAGTTTATAAGCAAAATATTTTCCATTTACATTGAATTTGTACCATACATTATGTGTTGACTGGCAAGTCCACTTAGTAAGCATCTTCAGGGCTCAAAACAACAGGAACTGCCAGAATTGAGAGTGGGGAAATGTCAATGATAACGATTTGCTTTATCTTTACCCTTAATTTAGTGAAAGAAAATAGGAAAGACCAGTAATGTCACCTCCCATTCCACCACAGATGCGCCATCCCATCCACTCTTGATAAAATATGAGAATATGTGAAACCACAAGTCAGTGTTTATTCTTATACTCGCCTCTGAAGGTGATGGATTAATGCCCCTCCAGAAGTAACCTTTCAGCTGAAAAAGTCAAACTTATAATTGCTTTATTTCAACTGTCAATTAAATATGACACTTTGAGCACTTTATCTGTGTTGTCAGCAAAAAGCACATACATTTGAAAAAAAAACAGCATTTTTATATTTGTCATACTGTAAATGTAAACAAAAAAAAATATGAGAACAAATTGTACACCTTATTACAAAAAGCACCCCATACCATATGTATGACTTTTCCTTTGATTATTTTAACATCCTTAAAGTCATTCAATAAACAATAACCAAACAATAACCTATTTATGGCTCCCAGCATGACAGGAATGTTTACTGCTTATTACATCTGTGTACTAAATAGCCACTCTGTGTTATCACCCATCACACTGCATAGCAGTGTAGATTTAAACAATAACTTAGGACTTCTCTAGTACATTTAAACAAGGACTTAAAACAAATTCAGATTATTTGAGTTCTTTATTTTAATTACGCAGCTCCCACAGCACTAAAATTATGTACTCCTTTTCAAAGGATCAAAACAGAACCCATGGTACTATGGAGAGAAAACCGTTCTGTACCCTGAAGTTCTGCAAAGAAGCTGGCTATTTATCATTCTCATTAAAGGAGGCGGTGGCACAGTGGTGCAGTGGGTAGCACTGCTACCTTGGCAGTTAGGAGACCACGGTTCGCTTCCCGGGTCCTCCCTGCATGGAGTTTGCATGTTCTCCTTGTGTCTGTGTGGGTTTCCTCTCACAGTCCAAAGACATGCAGGTTAGGTGCATTGGTGGTCCTAAATTGTCCCTAGTGTGTGCTTGGTGTGTGGGTGTGCCCTGCGGTGGGCTGGTGCCCTGCCCGGGGTTTGTTTCCTGCCTTGCACCCTGTGTTGGCTGGGATTGGCTCCAGCAGACCCCAGTGACCCTGTGGATAGGATATATCTGGTTGGATAATGGATGGATGGATTACAGGAGGCATTCACTTAAATCATTCATCTTAAATCAGTCTTCACATGCCTATCAATAATCTTTCACTTAATTTTCAAATTATAATTTAAAATGCACATAATTTCCATACAATATAATCATGGTAAAAAATTGCCTGTCATTATCTAGACAAAGAATTTGCAAACAAGAATCTATTTTGAGGGGCAAAGGAATGTACTGACTCAGTCATGGTGGAGAGTGATTTTGGAGTAGCTTATCCTTATAGTACATCAAGCATAGTGGCTTACACCTTATTTTGTAGATAGATAGATAGATAGATAGATAGATAGATAGATAGATAGATAGATAGATAGATAGATAGAGATAAATGTCTCCTAGTTACAGTAGGCAGTATTCACATGATTTGGCTTTGTTGTGTACTTTTTTGTATTTTTGTATATACACTGATTTTTATCTTTGTAAATAATTTTTGTTCATAATATTAGAAACAAAAAAAAGACAAAAAAGAAAAACAGTACACCTTTTTACAAAAAGCACCCCATACCAAAAAAGCAAAACAAAGATGAAAACAATTATATAAAAACTAGTTAGAGGTTTCTGTTGTTGTTACTAAACTGTTTTAGTCAAATCCGACTGTTCTTGACCCAATGGACTTCAGCACACCAGGCCTTTCTACCTGAAACTGCATTTCTTACTTCCTTCAAGGTCATATGCATACTTTCAGTAATGTTGTTTATCTGTTTTCATTTTTGTGTTCCTCTTCTCCTTTTGCTCCAAATTTTGACAACATTAGATTTCTCTCAAAGAGGTATTGTCTTCTCACTAAGTGGTCAAAGTATTTGAGTTTTTCTTTGACAATCATGGCTTCCAATGAGAACTCTAGTTGTATTTCTTCAAGAACTGCTTTGTTAAATCTTCTTGCTGTCCAAGGAAACCTCGGCAGTTTTGTGAAGCACCAAAGTTCAAAAGCATTGTTTCTTTTACATTCAGCTTTAGTGAAGGTCAAACTCTAATACCCATATATCACTGCTGGAAGCACCACAGCATTAACTATATGGACCATTGTTGACAATGTCATGTTTCTGCTCTTTATTGTCTTGGAAACATTTGATAATTAGTGGTAGAGTTTTGAAAAAAAAAAAGTTAAAGTCCTTGATTCATCGATCTTCTTCTACTCCATGGTACACATGTTGAAGTTCAACTTATTTACAGTATTGGGTCAACTGCTGAGTAAACCTATGCAGACATGGGAAGAACATACGCTCCACTTGGGCAACGTTGTGAACTTCTTATATCTTCTTAAATTGATATTTCACAGTAATTGAGTTTCTGTGGTAACCTCACTGCTATATGAACTCCATTTTGCAGTCTGATTGAAATAAGGACAAAAAATAAAAATATTATTTTAATATCTATCAGCTTAAGCTTTTCACATCTGAATCATTTTTGACATTGCATTATTTATATCAGGTGGCTTAAACTGCGCAGAAGATTTTATGTAATAAGATTTTGGTATAAAAGCTATTAGATGGTTAGTAGGTTATTCTATTCTTTAATCTTTTAACTTTTATACTGAATTATTACACTTTTGCTGTTACAGTGACATAGCACACTTAGACTGGGTTACCTGCACTCTAAAACACTACGAGAAAAACAACTGCTGTCCTTCCGTCTGTCTGTGTATTCCCCCTTCCAGGGCATCCATGCATTTACTGGGAATACTCCTTCTTGGCATTGACCTTCTGCAGCACAGAAATAATGATGTGCTTTGTCACTACCAACTCTTCTTTCTGCATGGATCTTATTGGCTACTGCTCTATGCCCCAGTCTCTTACCCAAAATTACTTTTGTCAGGCAGGTCACCTGTCCCAATTTTTTTAGAAACAATCATAATACTTTATGTCTTACATTAATGGACACTTAATAATTTAACATCCATATACTCCCTGATCTCCACTCCCTCCAGTCTTATATTTTAGATCTGCTGTCTACAAGTGTATTGTTTTCAGGTGTCACATACAGTATGTACACATGGGAGGCAGCTGAAGGGCCTGAATGAGAGTAATTCCATGCCAGAGCAGGGGGTGGCGATGGGCACAAACACTTTCTCTCACTTCTCTGCAGACCAATTATGGGAAATACCGCCTGGCCCCGATGACATCACTTCCGGGGGATAAAAGCAATTCCACCCTTAGACTCACAAGCTGGTGGTTCTCCCTTTAGCAGAAATGACGTCTTGTAGGTATTTTGCATAACTGCCCACCAGTCTCTGATTTTGACTCAGTGACATTTTTGACCACTCACTCCTCTCTGCCATTCTCCTTAATTTGTAAATGTTTGTAGGTTTTCTTGCATGCCCTGCCCATTTTAAATCCACCCACAACATATCAATATTACTCAATTCAGGTCTTTGACTTGGCCACCCTTTATTTCCTCTCTTTACTGTAAGCCATTCCTTGGTGGCTTTGCTAGTGTGCTTTGGTGTATTATCATATACAAAGTTCCACTTCTGGTTCATCCAGAATGAGGTATACTGTTACTGTAGCCAAATAATTCTAGCTTTGAGGCATCTGTCCAGAGCTCATTGTTCCAGATTGTGTAGTCTTTGCCTGGATGCTTAATGCCAAACTTTAGTCCTAATGTTCAGTTTGGACAGCAAAATCTTTGTCCTGCCACACTTTGCATGCAGGTTAAATATGTGTAATCTCTTTCATATTGTAGAAGCATGAACTTTAACACTAACTGTTAAGTGTTACCTGCAAAGTTTGAATTTCTTGGCGACTTTTTTTAGTGTCATATTGACAGCACTTGGGCTGAATTTTCTCATCTTGCCAGTGCTGGACAAACTAGCCGTCGCTAGAAATCTATGCCAGTTGAAGACGATTTCCCTTACAGTGGAATGACTCATTTCAAGAGATTTGGTCATGTTTTTAAATCCATTGCTAGACAAATAGGTATTGACAGCCCTCTTTCTGGGTGCCTTAAGTGAGCTCTTTTGCTCTCTGCAAAATGACACTACACACATCAATAGCAAAGAGGACATCAGACCTTTAATATCTGTGGTTTAAATAGGAAAAAGTCTATCTGCAGGGGGTTGATCTATAATGAAACTAATGAAGTTTAAACTTCAGGGCCCTTAATTCCAGAGGAGCCCCAGAAATGGTGATTAATTTTGGGGTAGACTTAGTTTTTTTCATGTGATAAATCTGCATTTTTTCACTTAGAGTATGAGAATTAAAACCCAGCCACAGGGGATGCAAAAACCAGTGTGTTTCTTTGTGCCAGTCCCAAGCCGGGATAAATAGGGAAGGTCACGTCAGGAAGGGCATCTTGTGAAAAATTTTGCCAGATCAACATGCAAACAACTATACAGATTTCTACACCAGATCGGTCGAGCCCCGGGTTAACAACGACTGCCACCAGTACTGTTAGCCAACAGGGTGCTGGCGGAAATTGGGCTACTGTTGGAAGAAGAAGAAGAATAAGAAGAAGGGGGAGATGCAATTTCCTGGAGAAAGCATATGACAGGGTGCCTCGAGAGTAGTTGTGGTATTGTATGAGGAAGTTGGTGGTTGCAGAGAAGTACGTAAGAGTTGTACAGGATATGTACGAGGGAAGTGAGACAGTGGTGAGGTCTGCAGTAGGTGTGACAGATACATTCAATGTGGAAGTGGGATTACATCAGGGATCAGCTCTGAGCCCTTTCTTATTTGCATTGGTGATGGACAGGTTGACAGACAAGAATAGACAGGAGTCCCCGTGGACTGTGATGTTTGCTGATGACATTGTGATCTGTAGCAATAGTAGGGAGAAGGTTGAGGAGACCCTGGAGAGGTGGAGATATGCTCTAGAGAGGAGAGGAATGAAGGTCAGTAGGAACAAGACAGAATACATGTGTGTAAATGAGAGGGAGGTCAGTGGAATGGTGAGGATACAAGGAGTAGAGCTGGCGAAGGTGGACAAGTTTAAATAGTTGGGATCAACAGTACAGAGTAATGGGGATTGTGGAAGAGAGGTGAAAAAGAGAGGGCAGGCAGGGTGGAGTGGGTGGAGAAGAGTGTCAGAAGTGATTTGTGATAGACGGGTATCAGCAAGAGTGAAAGGGAAGGTCTACAGGATGGTAGTGAGACCAGCTATGGTATATGGGCTGGAGACGGTGGCACTCACCAGAAAGCAGGAGACAGAGCTGGAGGTGGCAGAGAGATTTGTGATGAGTATGGATAGGATTAGAAATGAGGACATTAGAGGGTTAGCTCAAGTTGGACGGTTCGGAGACAAAGTCAGAGATGCGAGATTGCGTTGGTTTGGACATGTGTAGAAGAGAGATGCTGAGTGTATTGGGAGAAGGATGTTAAAGATAGAGCTGCCAGGTAAGAGGAAAGAGGAAGACCTAAGAGAAGGTTCATGGATATGGTGAGAGAGGACATGCAGGTGATGGGTGTGACAGAACAAGATGACAAAAACAGGAAGATATGGAACAAGATGATCCGCTGTGGTAACCCCTAACAGGAGCAGCCAAAAGAAGAAGAAGAGTATGAGAATTAACACACTATGTCAATTTTATATGTCATTTTTCATCACCTTTACCTTTTGACATAAAGACCCACTGTTTACCTTTTGTAAATATGTTGAAAAAGTCAACAGTTTCCATGCAATATGCTTACTTTTTCACATATATAATCCAGTCTGCAATTATATTGTATTGAGCCTAAGTAAGAAATAGGGTGAAGGATAAGTATATAACAGTCTTTGGTACAGTATATAGTTTTTTCAACAAAGAACAAAATGAAAAATGGAAAAACATGATGTCCCAAAATGTCGTAATCTATAACAATTCATGACAACAGTACACTCTAAATAAAGTACTTATTTTCAAGCTCCCAGTTAGGTATCCTTGGATAAAATCATTAAAACACAATTGATTCTTATTTCTGAGTTGTTTAATTGGAAAAATCCTTTTCTCTGGGCAAATCCACCTTCTTTTAAAAGAACTAGTTAAGAAATACCATTGACTTGAATATTTCACAAGTGTATGCAAACAAATACTTGCAGCAAGAAAAGCGCAAGTCTTTATTTAGAGTAAAGATTCCATGCTAAAATGAATAAAATTAGTAAAAGCCAGGAAAATCAGCCCAGAAACTACTTTAAATGTGAAATAGTAAAGCTGTAAACTTTATCACTTTGATCCTTTACAGATTACGTTTTTGAACATCAAATTTTCTTCTATTGAAATACCTGTATAACTAGTTGAGCTTTGTAATATACCTGTTGTACTATATCTGGAAAACAATAGCATATAATGGTGATAGGAAAGGTATTGCAAGTGTCGGTATGGGTAAACCATCATAGTGTGGTGGTATCCTCTGTATATGGGCAGGAGGAGCAATAGACAGGGATTCTATCACTAACAGAAGAATGTTGTGGCCTGAGAGAAAGTAAATGTTTTGCAAAGTTTCCTTAGGGCACGGGGTTACAAAAGAACCAGCAATTTTTCAGGATGCCTTGTCTTCTGACCAGAGAGGACTTTTTTTTCTTTATTTCGCCTTTTACTATTTCATGTATTAGGAATTTGTTAGTTTTCACATACCCCTTATGGTCAGAGAGTAGGGCCAGCCATTGTACAGCACCCCTGGAGCAATTGAAGGTTAAAGGCATTGCTCAAGGGCCCAGCAGAGTAGGATCCCCTTTGGCAGTAACAGGGATATAAACCAGGAACATTCTGGATACCGGCATGGACCCTTAGCCTTACACTAAGTAAAATACTGGGGTATAATGGTGTCCTTTAACCTGTAACCTATCTAGTTTGGAGTCGATGAGTGAACTATGGCAAGATCTCAGCTGGAAGGCAAGTAGTGTGTGGAGTGGAAGAGATAATGTGAGTCTTTTTGGAAAATTGGAAGTTATTTAGTGGTTGTAAAACCATATTATGGATGGCAGACACATGAAACAGCCAACCCAGAGAGTAGCCAGTCTTTAAAACCTATGTGGTAAGGCCCAGATAGCCTTTAGTAAGATTTTGCTTGTATTTGTTCTGTTATGACTCTCCTCTTTATTATAACCTTCCTTGAAGTTATTATTATTTTTTTAATGATAAAGCAGCTACCTTTCCCCATTGATTTGCCCCTGCTCAAGGTTAGAGTGGCATGCAGGGTTTCTTCCATCTCAGTATGTATTATTCTACAAATTAAGTCCTGTACTGAAATATTGAAAATAATATACACTGGTATCATATAAATATACACATATATATTCAGTTCAAAGAAATGTAATTTTTTAAAATCTTTTAAAGCATTGCTTACAATTATAAATAGTGTTTTAATTTATTTTTAACCCAAATATAAATAGCATTAATTCTATAATATACTAATTGCAGAAATAAGTGAATTTCCGATAAATATGTTAAGAACAGTATTTAAAAATTAATACAGTATTTTAATCCATTTACTAGAAATTATAGTGTGTTTTTGTGCACTGATAAGCCATAGTTTGACTGCAGCAGAAAACAGGATTTTTGTGTAATCCACAGAGTTCATTAAACCTCACTTACTTTGTGCTGGCTGTAAATTGACCGCTCTCTGCTCATTTTACCTAAGACACATGAGAGAACAAATTTGTAGGAATCTAAGTTTTTCTTCCATAATGTATGTTTAGAGAGAGAGAGACATTTCATCCATAAGAAGAAATAACAGGTTGTACAGAATTTTAAAATGTATATGAAATAAAACAGACAAGTTTTTGTTATTTCATGTGTACCATGATATCATTTTGAGAATAAGAGCATTTTTCTTAGGAATCAATGGAAATAAATGAACTGTATTTCCATCCATCCATCCTCCAACCCGCTATATCCTAACACAGGGTCACTGGGGTCCGCTGGAGCCAATCCCAGCCAGCTCAAGGGCAGGGCGCCAGCCCACCACAGGGCACACACACACACACACACACACACACCAAACACACCTATCCTGCATGTCTTTGGACTGTGGGAGGAAACCCACGCAGACATGGGGAGAACATGCAAACTCCACGCAGAGGGGACCAGGGAAGCAAACCCAGGTCTCCTACCACTTTGCCGCCCATTAACTGTATTTATTTATAGTTAAAAAGCATTAACAACACAATGTTTTATATACTATTTCTCTTCTCATTAGTGAAAGTGAAATGCATCTTAACTCTCTAACAGTCTCATAGTTGGAAACTTGTATCTCGAATGTACAGTAGACTAATATACCAAAACATTCCAATGAATGACCTTATTAACAGTTTCTTGATTAGATAATTGGATGAATGGATTGTTTTATATCATTAAAAAAAATAAACAATTAATGGTTATATAGTAGATGCTTAAGATGGTTGGAGTAAAATTTGAGAAAATTGGTTCGAGATTTTTTTTGATAAGCTTTCTACTTTTCCCCATTTAAAATAATAGAAAATATTTTTCCATCCTTTTTTCAGAAACAGATCAGATAACAAAGGATGACTGAGCTCCCTTTAAATGTTCACATTTCACTTTATTCAAGCTTGACTTCATATATTTAGACACAAGGCTTTTTATATTCAGGACTAACTATTGATATGCTGGCTTTATTCAAAAAATATACATTTACATAGTACTGTGCAAAAGTCTTAAGCACCCTAGATTATGTGTTGTCTTTTGCATTAGTGTGTCAGTAGAAAACAGTACATTAAGTTTCCAAACATTAATCATTGAAGAAAAAAAAAAACAACAACAAAAAACACTTTTTACACATGTTTGTATTCTCTTAAACAAATTAATTATTTGGGCTGAGGGGTCTTTTCTCTTTTGAACTTTTATTATCAAAAATAATTGACTTCAGGAGAATGAGTTTATGTAATATCAAACTGATTATAAATGAAGTTAAGAAAGGTTCACTTACATGGGTTGCAATACATCAGGCATGCAAGACAAACCAAGAGAGAAAGTCCTACTCCATTTACCACAGGTAATATATAAGCAAGCATGCTTCCATTTTCTGGAAAAATAAGAAATACAAGTAAATATAATTAGCATGAAACCTCCTATTCATAGCCAAATAAAACACAGCAGTACAGATATTAAAACAACCACAGCTACTACTGACTTTATTGCGTTCTTGCCTTCTTGTTATCATCAGTGAAAGCTTAGGCACATAATGTGATCCTGACTATCCATCCCATAGTCTGGCTTTCACTTGGAGACTATACCCTGCATTTTCAGATTTTTTTTTTACTGGACTCTACCAATTTTTTCGCTTGGTTATGCCACTAACTTAAGTGTGAGAAAAAAATTGGTTTTACTTGCAGCAAAAAACTTGTTCATATTAGTGTTTATGAAGCAAGTTTTAATACAGAATTGAGAACCACTATGAAAAAATACAAAAAGACATTAACTAATACATCATTCTGTTCTTACACAACATGGTACTGAAGTCTAGAAATGTTTCGGAGATGAAAGAAGGCAGTCCAAGAAATATTTTTTATATGGGATGAAAAAGACAGGATACTGTCGAGAATGCTGGCCAGGCTCTTGACCTGTTTCGTGATAGCACTGTTAATTAAAATGGAAGAACTGTTAACTTTAGCGAATATAGATTTACAACCATTGAGGATCATCTGAGTTTTATTGCTATTTAATTGGAGAAAACTGTCAGTCATTCATGACTTTATGTGTGTTCTGTCTTCTGCATTCGAAACACTGGCTGCCTTATAAACACAGACTGTTTCATTTTTTCACACGTTTCCCCGGTTCACACCTGAACTCCATCAACTCAATGTCATGGCCAGATGGTTGAAGCATCTAGCTAATCAGACAGGTCTTGTTGTACATAAGGAAATGTATTCAGGCCCATTGCCTTGCTAATCAGCAAGTTATGATCAACATGTCATCCAGAAATATATGGATGATAGCTTCTTTCAGACTGAAATGAATGAATTGACACCTTGTTACTCCTGCTGAGATACAAATGGTGACAAACATTAGAACAATCTACACAAGAACAGGCCATTCAGGTGAACAAAACTCAACAGTCCTATCCACTTAATTTTTCTAAAAAAAAATTAGGTTGAGTTTTCAAAGTCCCTGAAATCTTACTGTCTACTACAATATTTGGTAGCTTATTCCAAGTGACTATGGTTCTCTGTGTAAAGAAAAGCTTTCCTATGTTTGTGCGAAATTTCCCCTTAACAAGATTCCAACTGTGTCCCCGTGTTCTTGATGAACTCATTTTAAAATAACAGTCATGATCCACTGGACGAATTCCCTTCATAATTTTAAACATTTCAATCATGTCATCTCTTAATATTCTTTTGCTTAAACTGAAAAGGCTCAGTTCTTTTAATCTTTTCTTATAACTCATCCTCTGTAGTCCTGGAATCAGCCTAGTCGCTCTTCTCTGGACTTTTTCTAGCACTGCTTTGTCCTTTTTTGCAGCCTGGAGACTAAAACTGCACCCAGTACTCCAGATGAGTACTGCGTCATAAAGCTTGAGCAGAACCTCCTTGGACTTGTATTCCGTACATCAATGCACTATATAACCTAACATTCCATTTGCCTTCTTAATGGCTTTTGAACACTGTCAGGAAGTTGATAGCTTAGAGTCCACTACAACTCCTAAATCCTTCTCATAAGGTGGACTCTCGATTTTCCGACCGCCCATTGTGTATTCAAACCTCACATTTTTACTTCCCATGTGTAATTCTTTACATTTACTGACATCAAATTTCATCTGCCACAAATCTGCCCAAGCCTATGGAGGAATATTGCGGACAAAATTAAATAAATAAATAAATAAATAAATGCACAAATAAATAAAAGTACTGTGAAATGTGAACATAAATAAATGTGTCATGAAATGAGAGCCTAAATAAATAAATATATCATGAAATGAGAGCATAAATAAATAAATGTGTCACGAAATATGTTTTTCGTTGCTTATTTATTTATTTCATTTTGTCCGTAACATTCCTGCACACCGTCATGAAATACGACTTGAAATAAAACTGTCACTTTCACTCGTCAAAGTTGAGAGGGTGGGCTCTAACATGCACTCTAGTTACTGATTGGTGAATCGATAGCACAAGAATTAATTAGAAAAATGCTTACTACTGCTGATGAAATGGATTCTGCCGAAGATATTACGTATTTCAGAGAGAGAATTGAGGATTTATCGGAAAAAAAATACAATGTTGGCGGCCCTTTTAGACTCTGATGTAGATTAAACTATTTTTGAAATTATCGAAGAATAGGTGGAACAGACTCTACTACACTCCAGTTCAGGTGACGCAGTACCCTGCTCTGGACGTCCATCCTTTGACATTCCAGCTGAGTCAATAGAACACCTTCTGTTATGCGGTTTAAAAGTACGACAGATTGCAGATCTATGTGGTGTATCGGAGAAGACGATCACAAGGCGAATGAGCCAGTTTGATATACGGTAAGCTGCAACGGCTGCATTAGTTTAGGTACTTTGACATGGAATGCCCAAAGCAGCGTCAACTAATATTTTGAACTGAGTATTTGACCCTTGTTTTACGAGTATAAAGTCAGGTGCATATTCGCAGCTACTTTTTCAAACAACCATGCCACTTATCAGAGCTGTAGAGTTGTTTGAAAAAGTAGCTGCGAATATGCACCGCAAACATTGTAATTTCTTCCGACAAATCTTCACTTCTCTCACTGAAATACGTAATATCTTCGGCAGAATCCATTTCATCGGCAGTAGTAAGCATTTTTCTAATTAATTCTTGTGCTATCGATTCACCAATCAGTAACTAGAGTGCATGTTAGAGCCCACCCTCTCAACTTTGACGAGTGAAAGTGACAGTTTTATTTCAAGTCGTATTTCATGACAGTTTGCAGGAATGTTACGGACAAAATGAAATAAATAAATAAGCAACAAAAAAACATTTCGTGACACATTTATTTATTTATGCTCTCATTTCATGACAAATTTATTTATTTAGGCTCTCATTTCATGACACATTTATTTATTTATGCTCACATTTCACAGTAGGTCTACTTTTATTTATTTAATTTTGTCCGAAATATTCCTCCATACAAGCCTGTATGCTATCCAAATCCTTCTGTAATGACATAACGGATTCCAAATTATCTGCTAATCCACCTATCTTGGTATCATCTGCAAACGTAACCAACTTGTTTCTTCTATTTCTACCAAATCATTTATATATATATTAAAAATAGCAGCGACTATAGGACTGACCAATGCTGGTCACATCTCTTATCATCGAGTACATATACTGTATAAACCCTTGACACATATTTTTAGAAAGTCAATGTGCACTTGTGAGATTCCGAATGACTGGAAAATGGCAAATGTTTGACTCTGAGCTTGCGGTGCTGGATCAGCTGGCATCTCCTTCAGATGTAGCCATCATAGAAGTCTGGCTGTTCTAAACCGTCATCTAAAAAGTCCTTCATCCAACAGGACTTGCACTGGCCTCATTATTATAATTTGATTTAGGATTACTAAAACTACCTTAACCTTTTGTTATTTTCTTCTTAATTAAAATTAAATAATTTAACTTAAATGGTAAAACTTGAAAAAATTTAAGCCACAGATATAAGATTATAGAACTGTGACAGCTACTTTACACCTTCTGTCCCTTTAAGCTAATATTCTCCCTCTCAACTGCCTGCTGTTTGTCATTCCATGAGGTTAACCTTTACTTTTCTCTGTCTGCTCTCCTAACTTTGTGCTCCCCTTATTTAAAAGTGCTCCACTCACACTGTTTTTTATTCCCCTGTATTAATAAACTCTTAGGCTTACCAACTTAACTACTCTACTTCCAGATGACTAAGAACTGTTCAATCTAAAATAAATAAATAAAACTTGCTTAGTGAATATCTGTTGCTAGTTAATTTCTTACTGTTTTATCTGCTCCTACAGCCCCATGTGCCTGATCGAACGTCTTAACACTGGTCGCCTACATTCGCACCATTGAGCTTTTCCCCTTTATTGCTTTGAAGTAATCCACAGCCTTTTTTACTTTCTCGTATACAAAGTATAAAGTATAGAAATCATGAAAAAATTTGACCCCAAGATTTTGATGAATCTTGATGTTTTAGACCTCCCTGAGTTGATAATACTGTTTTTTGGAATTATGTCTGTGTGTGTGTGTGTGTGTATATATAAATACGATAACTCAAAAAGGCAAGACAGATGGATGAAATTTGGCATGTGGTTGTTACAACAAAATTATAGCTCTGTATTAACGTTTGGGCTAAATTCATCAACCAGAAGTGGTATTTTACCTGAACACATATTCAGTTTTTTTTTATTCATGCAGCTGCAGAGTCTGATTTATTCAACATTACTTTTATATTAAATGTTCAATATATTATTAATTTGATTAGATTTGTTGTTAATGGTTCTCTAATGTACATAATATAATTATTGTCTTGTGGTTTACTCCTCAAATATCCATCCCCATATCTGAGTAGACGAGAAAGTCCAGGGGAGACCACTGCCGATTTTTTTTTTTATTCATTTTATTGCAATCCATACAAAGCAATCGAGTTTTTACAAAAAGAAAAATTGAGGTAAGAACAGTTCGATCCCCACCCTTGAGAGAGAGAGCAAGCCAAACGGCGTGAAAATTTTACAGCTTTTAAACATACCTAAATTAATAAATTCTCTATGCTTCATGAACTTATTTTAAAATATTACTGATTAGATCCTGCCATATTTTGAAAAAAGTCTGTACGGATCCTCTAACTGAGTATTTGATGTTTTCCAATTTCAAATAGTATAACACATCGGTTTACCACTGACTTAAAAGAGGAGAGTTTGGGTTTTTCCAGTTTATCAGAATAAGTCTGCGTGCCAAAAGTGTAGTGAATGCAATCACAATTTGTTTGTCTTTCTCCACTTTAAACCCCTCTGGAAGAACCCCAAACACAGCTGTTAATGGGTTAGGAGGGATTGTGAGTCCAAGGCTATCTGAAAGGTAATTACATTTTTTTGTCCAGAATAATGTTAATTTGGTGCAGGCCCAGAACATGTGACCCAGCGAGGCTGGGACTTGGTTGAAACGTTCGCAGGTTGGATCATGTCCTGGAAACATTTTGGAGAGTTTTAGTCGAGACAGATGTGCTCGATAAATAATTTTGAGTTGTGCATATGGAGCTCGAGTGAATTCTCTGCATTTCTACTTTTCACTCCTTTTCTGATATATTAATTGAGAGATCTTTTTCCCAGTGTCCTCTTGGGTCTTTAAAAGGGAGGGATTGTAAAATGATTTTATATATTGTAGACATGGAGTCAAAGTCCTTGAGATTGACCAATATTTTTTCCAGCATGGATGAGGGTGCAAGATGAGGCAAATCTGGAAGATTCTGTTTAACAAAGTTCCTGATTTGAATATAGTGAAAGAAATGTGTAGCTGGAATGTTAAATTTGGAATGTAATTGTTCATAGGAAGCAAAGACATTGTCTATATAAAGATCTCTAATTTATCTGATCAGTATTTCGACAATGTATTGCCAGTGGTTCAATGGCAATCGCAAACAGCAGCGGTGACAAGGGGCATCCTTGTCTAGTGCCACGTTCTAGTTTAAAGTAGTCTGAGCAAATGTTGTTGATGCAAACTGAAGCTTCTGGGTTAGTATACAGTAATTTAATCCATGCACAAATGTTCGGGCCAAACCCAAACTTCTCCAATGTAGTAAAAAGGTATTTCCATTCAATCATGTCAAATGCTTTTTCTGCATCCAATGATAATATTTCTAGGGTGTTTGATTTAGTTGGTGAGTATATTACATTAAACAAGCGAAGATTTGAAGATAAGTGTTAGCCCCTAATAAATCTAGTTTGGTCTTGTGATATTACCGAGGGGAGCACTTTCTCCATCCTTCTAGCTATGATTTTAGAGAGTATTTTAACGTCGTTATTCAGAAGTGAAATTGGTCTGTATGATGCACATTTTGATAAGTCCTTATTTTGTTTTGGAAAAACAGTGATTAGTGCTTGGCGAAAGGTTTGAGGAAGAGATTGGTTATCTCTGGCTTCTGTAAATGTTGCTAATAGGAGGGGAGCTAGCTGAGCGGGGAATTTCTTGTAAAATTCTGCAGGGTAGCCGTCAGGGCCTACTGCTTTCCCGCTTTGGAGTGACTTTATAGCATCTAGTAATTCTGATAAGGCCAGAGGTTTATCAAGTTCCTCCGCACTAAAAGCGTCTATTTGTGGTATCTGTAGTGTATCCAGAAATGTATTGGATTGTGTATTGTCTTCTTTAAACTCAGTAGCATATAGGGATTTATAGTGGTCTCTGAAAGTGTACATTATATTTTTGTGTTCAACGATTTTATCTCCGTTCGTGTTGGTGATTACCAAGATTCCGTTGCGCACTTCTTGCTTGTGAATTTGTTGAGCTAAAAGCTTATTAGCTTTTTCTCCATGTTCATAATAATGATGTCTGGATTTGTAGATTCGTTTTTCAGTTTCTTTAGTTGTCAAGAGGTTTAATTCCGAATGTAGAGCCTGCCTCCTCCTATGTAGGGTTTCGCTTGGTAGAGTGGCGTGTTCTTTATCTATTTTAGTAATTTCGCTTTTTATCTCTGCTACTTTCTTGGCTTCGGATTTATTTCTTTGGGAAAGATATGAAATAACCTGACCTCTTAAGAAGGCCTTAAGAGTTTCCAAGAGTATTCCTGCAGAGATCTCGGGTGATGTATTTGTCTCTAGAAAGAATTTGATTTGTTTGGATATAAATTCCTTACAATTCTCGTCAGCTAATAGAAGCGGGTTGAGGCGCCTCACTGCTGATTTTTTTAAAACTAAGGAATAGGTGTTTCTGTTACTTATTAACTATTTATTGCTACAACATGATTATTTACTTACAGATGCCGTTATCAGTTACTGCCGTTTTCTGCTTTGCCTCTTCGATGCCAGTTCAAATACAGATAACAAGAACAAATACATGTACAAGTGCAAGTAACTTTTCCAAGTGCAAGCCCCAAACACCCGGCTACTTTTGCTTCTGTGCAGGCGGAAAAAAATCAAAAAAACCCTTCTAAAGGGAAAATAGCTTTAACAATTTCCACATCATTCCTTAGTGCCAACCAAAACACAAGTTTATAGGAGTAAAATGTATTATTTAATTAACTCTCACACCACAGAAAACACAAAAACTCTCTGCTCTCAGCTGCTTCTCTCTCGCTTGCAAAGCTGACATCATCACGTGAGCACCACCATACAGTAACAAGTTCCTTGGTGAATGTACTTTGGATGCTGTAGAATGCTGCATTGCAGTAGGAGATCAGCAGGCAGTTCATGATTTGTCTGATGTCAATAAAATTCATCCGGTGAATATTTTAATTTTGTATAAGTGACTGCATTAGATAGCAGAGTAAACAGAATAATCCATGACAACCAATTGAAGCTTATCATAGTAGATTTCCAAAATCACCCGAGCAAAACTATGTGCCCCTCGTGTACCTACTCAGGACAATTAAAATAACACGTTAGCCAGCAGACCGTCACCATCAGTGAACTTATGCCTGTTATCTAGTTTCTGTTAACGGTTAGGAATTCCAACATCTGCTATTCATTCTAACCAAGGACATATAGTATTTTCATAAAACAACGGCCTTGTTGATCACAGCTTGCCAGTGGCTGAGTTCCTTCAATATGAATAAGCAAGGCACCGTACCTCACAGGTCTCCATACAACCTAGTCAAAGCAGAGTTATATTTTTATATTAAATCATCCTTTCATCTGCTTTTGTTTTTATGTTGTAAAATAATCAATCCATCTATTCAATTTCCAAGCCCACTCTATCCTGAAAAGGGTCTTGCGGAAGCTGAAGCCAGTCTCAAACCTTTCAAATACAGAAACACATACAACAGATTTTTGAGTATTTCACTTGAATGTAACATTTTATTATTCATAATCACCATACAGACAAATCCATTTCTTACCTTTATGTGCAAAAGTGACAGGCTGAGTGAGAAGCATGTCAAAGTCTTTTATTTTTGCCTCACAGAAGAGCGCCCCTCGATCTTCCATCATCTTGTCCTTTGTTATGGAAACTGTGAGGACTACTTTGCTCCCACACACCCTTGCGTCCATGCATGTGTATTTTGCTATAGTAGTGTTTTTGTGAATCCATCTGATAACAGCCTTACTAAAGAAGCAGCCTTTCAGTTGGCACACACTATCATGCTTTCCTTCTGTGGACACAGTCTGGGGGAACAACGTCAAGACTGGCTCTGCAAAAGGACAAAATAGTAAAGAGTCATTCATTTTACTCAGTCACAGTCACAATGTCGTTTGGCTTGAGTTGGCAAAGTAGCAGCAAGGTGGCCTTGCTGTCACACAGTTTCAGAGTTCTGGATTACAATACTAGCCTGGTCACTGTGTATGAAATATACATGGTGACAACATGTAGTAGTGGACCTTTGATTGACTGGTAACTCCAAATTATAAACCTGAGGCAACCGAGGATAGTTACACAAATCCTCAACACATGCAGGTTTGGGAAAGGAACGCATGAAACCCAATTATGCCTCTAATTAGTTTGCAAGGATGTACACCTTCATACAAGTTGTTCAAAGATTTTAAACAGTTTTTATTTAGCTTATTTTTGGAGCCACCAGGGTAACCTGAAGAACAAGCCTACATTACATTTGTTCTTTGCTCAAAGTCTCAAGATGTCCTCATCTTTTCTATGTGGCAACACCTCTTATTTTATTGAAAATATACAATTGATCAGTTTAAATACCTATGGGTAAACATCACAAGTAAACATACAGCTCTTTATCAATAAAATTTTGCCCTCTGTATGGAAAAAATTAAGTAAGACTTGCATAGATGGTCAACCCTTCATCTCACTCTAGCTGGAAGATTTAACGTTGTTAAGATGAATATCCTTCCTAAGCTTCTCTTTTTATTTCAAAACATTCCAAAACAATTCAATAAATAGTTTTTTAAGAAATCAATTCAACTATAACCTCATTTATTTGGGACCTAAAACATCCACGTATCCAAATAGCGACCATACAAAGACCTAAGGCAGAAGGTGGCACGGCTCTACCTAACTTTCAATTTTACTACTGGGCAGCAAACATACAAACAATAAAAACCTGGACATGGACACAAATAGATGAACACAAACAGGCTTGGTCTACAATAGAAATAAAATCCTGCAGTACTTCTTTATATTCCTTGGTTTGTGCCCCAATAAATGCAAGTTATTGCCAATATACTAACAACCCGTTTTTGCTTCACTCACTCAGAATATGGAACGAATGTAGGAAGCATTTTAAGATAGAGAAACATTTATTGGTGGCACCTCTGCATGAGAACCACCTTTTTCAACCCTTGCAAACACATGCAGTTTTTAATATCTGGAAAACATTTGGTATTAAATCACCTAGAGATCTGTACATAGACAATGTCTTTGCATCCTACGAACAATTAAATTCCTAATTTAACTTTCCAGCAACATATTTCTTTCACTGCCTTCAAATTAGAAACTTTGTTAAACAGAACCTGCCAATTTTCCTCAACTCCCACATCCCTCTATGCTGGAAAAGATATTGCTCAGTCTCGAGGACTCGGACAGCATTTCTTTAATATATAAAATCATTTTAGAGTCCCCTGCGGTGGGTTGGCACCCTGCCCAGGATTGGTTCCTGCCTTGTGCCCTGTGTTGGCTGGGATTGGCTCCAGCAGACCCCCGTGACCCTGTATTCGGATTCAGCGGGTTAGAAAATGGATGGATGGATGGATTTTAGAGTCCCTCCCTTTCAAAGATCCAAGAGGACAATGAGAAAAGGATCTCTCACTCAACATCTCGGAAAAGGAGTGGAAGGTAGCAATGCAGAGAATTCACTCAAGCTCCATATGTGCAAAAAATACAATTATTCAACTTAAAATTAAATATCGAGCACATCTGTTTTGTTTAAAATTGTCCAAAATGTTTCCAGGACAAGATCCAACCTGTGAATGTTGCAATCAAGCTCTAGCCTCACTGGGTCACATGTTTTGGGCCTGCGCCAAATTAACATCATTCTGGACAAAAATGTTTAAGTGCCTTTCAGACAGCCTTGGTGTCACAATCCCTCCTAACCCATTAACAGCTGTGTTTGGTGGGCTCAGAGAGGGGCTTAAAGTGGAGAAGGACAAACAAACTGATTGCCTTCACTACACTTTTGACACGCAGACTTATTTTGCTAAACTGGAAGAATCCCAACTCTCCCCTTTTAAGTCAGTGGGTAACTGATGTCTTATACGATTTGAAACTGGAAAAAATCAAATTCTCACTTAGAGGATCTGTGCAGAACTTTTTCAAAACCTGGCAGGAGCTAATCAATAATATTTTAGAATAATCATTTAAAGCACTGAGGAAGTAATTCTCTTCCCATTTCTTTTTTTTTTTCTTCTCCATTTATTTTTATTCACTTATTACTTCATCTATTTACTCATTTTTACAAGGTTTAAGTTTTACTCTGCTGGCTTAGCTCTCTTTCTCAGGGATGGGGGTTGATTTGTTTTCAATCCTATTTTTGCAAAAATTGATCTATTTGTATGGAATGTTGTGTGATTTACAATAAAATCAATTTAAAAAAAAAGAAAAAAGAAAACAGACAATTGAATTTTGAAAATTCACTTACTACAGATCTGCAATGGGATTTTAATTGGCTTTCCTTCCTGAGACTCATGAGTCACCTGGCAGGACAACTTTTCACTGACGTTCATCCCAAGTGATGTGTAATTGAGGTGTCTCACTGTACTGTAGGTGCCATCTGGATTCTGGTACACCAGCAAAGGTGTCATGTTAAAGAGGGGTCTTGAATGTGACCACCATTCCACAGAGATGTTTTCAGGGTAGAAGCCCACTACATGGCACTCTAGGAGTTTAATCCTGTCAACAGCAATTTCAGGAGGCTTTAGGAAGACTTGTGGAGCAGCTGGAAAAGAAACAAATATCAATGAAACTTTAACAGCAAACTTTCCATTCTGGACTTCACTAGGATAGTTGAATGCATAGAATAATGCACAGTTAAAGACAGCTGAAGATTTACACACATTAGAAAACTTTCAGGCCTAAATGGGCAATGGATCAATGGAATGCAGTGTGTTTTGAGGACAATCTGGACCAGAATAAAACCAATAAGCTGGTTAAGTTTGCAAATGATACCAAACTAGATGGAAGGATAGATAACAAAGAATCAGCAAACAAGTCACAGAGGGACTGGGAGAGTATAGAGGCTTGGACAGATTTGTGGCAGGGGATCTTTAATGTAAGTGAATGAAATGTATTACATATCGTAAGTAAAAATATTAGATTTGAACATACAATGGGAGGTCTGAAAACTGAAAGTACAACTTATGAGAAGGACCTGGGGATCACAGTGGACACATCCCTATCTGTACCCAGACAGGGGACAGAAATGATCAAGAAAGATTGTCAGATTATGTGGCACCCATGATGTGTGGTATACAAGTCAAGGAGGTTATGCTTACACTTTATAAAGCACCAGTGAGGCTTCATCCTGAAAACTACATGCAATTTTAGTCTTCATAATAAAAAAAAAAAACATGTTGCAGCACTAAAGAAATCCTGGAGAACAGCAAATCTGTGACAGAGAGGTAAGAGCCATGAGAAGAAACTAAAGGAGTTCAACTTTCAGTTTAAGAAATTGGAGATTAAGAGGTGACATGATAGAATTCTGAAAGTAATTAATATAGTGGATCTCAGTTGCTACTTTAAAATAAATTCTACAACAACAGCACAGAAATAGATAAATACTTGTCAAAGGCATATCTGGCATAAATGCTATCAAGGTCTTCTTTGTGTAAAGAACCAAAGGCACACACACACACAAAATAACGAGTATGGTAATGAGTATGCATGAGACCCCAGGACTTTAGATACCTTGACTTGATGTTCTACTGGAGAATCCAGATGAATAAGATGGATAAGCTTTTTGGGCAGAATGGCCCGTTCTCCTCAGAATTTTTTTAATGTTCTGATGATTTTAAAGGAAATGCTGAAATCTGAAGAGGAATGGAGGTAGTCAGAAGATTAGTTGTTCAGTTGTGAATTTTGGAATATTAGCTTGTTAATTTTTGTGACTGTTCTTTACAGCATGCAGTGAATTTGGTCACACTATGTGGCTTTTGTATTTTTTCTTGACATCCTCTTTTTGGTGGTATAGCCTTAATTTTTTTTAAATCTAAGCAGTATTTATGAGCAATTCTGTCAACTGTGTAAGTTTTGGAAGCATGTGCATAACAATTCAGGATCATCAAAGATTTAGCAATAGTATGTTTCCCTTTTGGTATACTCTTAACGTTTAAAATGTCTAAAGAATGATTTGGTATTGTGTATTTCATTCCTCTTCTCAGACGAATAAGAATCTTTGAACCTGCTTAAACAATCTTCAATAATTACATACTTATCATTGTTCTTATTGACATTGTCATGCGTTATAGATTCTTCAGTTTTGCTCAGTGTGGTGTTTCTCTGAAGGATGTTTAGATGCTGTCCTTGGCTTTGTATTATTTTGGCTTACTTTAATTTTAACTTTCTCTGTTATAACCAACCATGTACCCCGACAGAGGTTTGTTTTCTTCTATTAGAATGCATTAAACTTTATTTTGATTTCTTAATTGTAATATTAATTAAACTGAGATTGCTCTACATTTACTGTGTATTCAACTTATTCTCTGTGTAAAGAAACATAAATTATGTTATTTTATTTGTTTTACTATTGCTTTATATATGGACTCTTGTGTGTTCTGAGCCTAGAGCCATTGAAAATTGCTATATAAAAAAACAACTGAATTGAATTAAATTGAATTGAAATTTGTATGATTTCTGTCTTCAAATGGAACCTTGAGCAAATGTGGCTTTAACTACACCCACCTCTGTTGCATAAAATGGCAAAATATGTATATTGAGAGGTAACTACATATTTAAAAGTACCTTTCAGTGTCGAAAACTACGTAAAAACCTAAACCTGCTTTAGCATACTATGAGCAGACTAATACACATAAAATAGATTCAAGTCTGGTACTTGTTACATCCAGAAGCATACTGTACTGAAAATATTAAACTGGGAATTCATTGTGAAACTGGGCATTAACTTTGTACATAAGACTATTATTTCAAGTACTATGTTTTCAATTTTAAAGTCACATTGTGCACTTGTAAAGCCGACATATGTTTTGAAAGGGAATCCCTTATTCATTACAGATCTCACTTTCCATGAAGTACCACCACAATTTCTGTTGCTTCACTGAGAGGCTTACCGATATGTCACCACGTAACATGGAAGCTTCACTTACTTTCAAAGAAAAATGGCTTTCTATCTGTTTATTTTTGAGTAGAACAGAGGATTATGACGTCTTTTCTTACCTGTAACTTTAAGTGACATATTCACTTTTCCTAAGTTTGGAACTTCATACACCTGACACTCATAGTCACCTTTATCATTAAGGTTGACATTTCTGAGGATCAAAGAGGCATTGCCCATCTCCAGATCATTTTCTAACATTTCTGCTCTGCTGGAGGACTTCACTTCCCCATTCATGTATTGTGCAATTCTCACTCCATTACATTTCCAGGTGACAATAACGTATTTCAGTTCATTTTTACTATTGGCCAGGCTGAAGAAGCAGGGCAGAAGAACATCTGAGTGAAGAGAGGCACTGATCTCAGCTTGTGGTGTATAGATGTGGAATATGGCCATTCCACCTTAAAAAAGAAAGAAAATAGTGTAGTTATAAATATAACAAGAGCAGCATAACAATGTGCTTGAAATGCCCACAAGAAAGTACATATTGTTTAAACTACAATGCAAAGGTTTAGACTTTCACCAGATAGTAGCCAAAGATCTAGACTCAATGATAAAATTTTACAAACTGTTTTTTCTAGATCCTTCCACAGGAGACAAACATCCTTGCCACATGCAGAAACCTCAAAAGACTGCTGAAAGGAAACGAGCAGTCCAGCAGTGAGTACCTGCCCTCTATGAAATTCCAGGCATGAGGCAGCAAAAAAACTTGCCAAAAATTAATGCACGAATTGAGATGATTTCAGTTTTATGGGGGGGCTTGGGAAAACTGCTCTGAGACCACATGTGATTGCGTCATTTTGAAAGCTGAATATCAGACCATGTTCTACACAACTATTCCCTCTTGAAAATTCTGTGAGATGCAACAGTCCTTCTAAATACCAAACTCTTTGGCTATAGACAGAATTTGTAAGCAACTGAGACATTTGTCTTGTTGGCTGGACTGACACTATGATGTATGTGAACAAAATGAGCAAGGCTGAAAGAAGAAGGTTCAATCACCACGGTACTCCTCATGTTACATTTCATTCTGTCTGCCTTGTTGTGACATCCCCATGCGCAATTCTGCACCAGAAATTCAGGAAAAATGTTACTACATACATATTCCAGTGCAGGATTATGGAGAACCAAAGTCCAGGCTGTGTTATGTGCAAAGAAGGAACCAACCCTGGGAAAGGCATCAGTTCATCATAGTGCACACTTAATAATACACACACATTTGAGCATTAACGTAACATGGCTGTTAATCAGAAAAGCTTATCAGGAAATCTTCAGTACAAAGAGAGCAGTCACAGGTATATTTGAGCACTAATGGTTCCCAACAATTACATGTAGGCCAACTGGGATGCCTACTAAAGCAGGAGGATTTCATGGAGGGTTGCCAACTGTCAGTAAATTTAAAGAAGTAAAAAATAAATAATTAAATTTTACGTCTATCTATCAGCAATTCATTAAAAAGGAACTGTCAGCAGAATATTCTGCAATGACAATGTCTGAAAAAGTTTTTGTCACAGAAATGAAAGTGCAAGAATAATTTTAGGGTTACTTAGCATTCAGCAACCGCATAAAGGGTTAATACAAGTCAGGAAACCAGATAAAGGTCACGTGAACAACAGAAATAAAATTATAATAAGCAAAATGCACTGAAAGATGACTGAGAGATCAAATGACGTGTATTCAACAAAACTAGACAGTCGTTATATACACAGACATTTTATATATATCATTTGGGTGTAAACTACTGAAATAACCAGAGTAAATGTATGCATTGATTGCCACTGTTATGTAAATTCAGTTGCTTATACAATAGAGCTACACCTTTAATATTTGAATAAAAATATAATATTTAATAAAACTCTGAAAATTGGTTGCTAGAATTTCATAACTTTTTTTCTTTTTCCAGGTGTCCTCAGGGAGTTGTTTGCAATTTTACTGTTCTGTAACTTCATCTCTTGAGCCTAATTCCTTCAACAGTTGTACAAATTCTGAAAGTGCAAACCCTAGTCTTTATTTGCATATCTAGTGCTTGTTCTTTCAATAAAGAGTGGCCATAAAAGTTATCTGAACACAGAAAAACCTGAAAAAAGAATCCTGTTCTCTTTTACTACTTCAAAAAAAAAATAAAAACAGACATGTTATCCGTGATTCTTTAATAACCAATGTTTTAATGTATTGCTGTTACACTGTGGATCACTTTAGTGGTGTTTGGGAGCTTATTCCAACATTTATGTTAAAAAGAACAACTTTCAAAGTATATTTTTTGCAAAAATGTGAGTTTTCCAACTTACTGTGCTGTTTTTAATATACAAAACATAACTTCTTCTCCAGAGGTACATATTATGAAAGAGAAATGCCTGTCAGTCATTTTGATATATGGAATATTGAATGTAAACTGAGTTAAGTATGAAGAATTTGTGGCCGGTTAAATCAAAGTCACAGAAAATTAATAAGAATATCAAGAAAAGGAGGTTTGGAACTTGCAGTTACTCTGTTGATTACAGTGCAAGAGAAACAGAGCTCACATGCTTAGCTGAACTAGTATTACCCTTATACTTGGCGGAGTGGTGGCTCTGAGGCTAAGGATCTGTGCTGGTATCTCGAAGGTTGCCGGTTCGAATCCCCGTCACTGCCAAAAGAGATCCAACTCTGCTTGGCCCTGTACAATGGCTGACCATGCGCTATTGCCCCAAAGGGTATGTGAAAACTAACAAATTCCTAATACGAGAAAATGTATAAGGCAAAATAAAGAACAAAAAAATAAATAAACGTCTTTGGATGATTTACCTTGGGCATGGCACATGAAGGCCCCTTAAGCATTTCTGAAATCTGATGAGGTGATCCAGAATAAATAGAGATGTTAAAAATGGACATAACCACACTACAGCATCAGGTATGGTCAACTTGGTTTTGGAAACATTGTTTAGTTTAGAGGAAGACTGGACCCCATCTGCTCTGTACCTGCACCTTACATTTGACCCATGAGAACTAGACTACCTCAAGGACTACATCACTGGCTTTTGACATTCAAACCACAAGCACTGGGGCCTGTAGAGAAAGGTGTGCTCTGATTTTCAGAGTTTGCTTATTTCATTTTTGTTTAATTTAATTTTGTTTTTTGTCACATGTGCAGAGTATATAATACAATTCTTATTTGCATGACTATTTAATATACAACTCTCCAGCTCTATGACCTGCGAATAATTTGTCCAACATGCATCTTAACTTGAAATCTCTGGGTTTTCTCTTTCTGTAGCCTTTCTGCACCCATTTCCTGTCACAGATGGATGTACCATGGGTGAATATAATTCCAGAAAAATAAACTATTTTAAACTAAAAACCATTATAAAGCTAATAAAATACAAACGTAAGAAAAAGACAAATAATAAACACATACCTGGCATTATCAGTATAAGAAACATCAGTTTGACATGTGGTAGGTATTGATCCTGGCTATTGATCTGCAAATGATGACTGTAACTTCTGGCAACTTCGATATTTGCCATTACTAAACACAACTGATATTTCACAGTTGTCTGTTTGCGAAATCTGTCATTTTACCACAAACTCATCTCATTTCCTTATTCACAATTAACTCTTTTAGGGCTGATGTTGACTTTTGTCAAAATTCAGGGTAGAGGATAGTAATGGGCTGTAAACTGTGACAAAACTCACCCTTATGTTTTAGTTTGACTATATTTGGTTGAAGGAAAGCTATGTAGCTTTGTTGATTTGACCTTGATTTCCTGTGCATGCATGAGTAATGAAAAGCAAACCGCCTGTAAAATGGCATTGACATCTGGTGAGAGACTAAAACAAATTTGCAAAGCAAAAATACTCCATGGACGTTTTACGTATTATCACTGAATCGGACTCTGGCTTTTCGGACTTGTTCTGGAGATGGATATCGAAAACGAAAGTGAGGGACCAGCATCGGCCTGTTATATAGTCACACAGTATATAAGCCCTCATTGCCCGTTAGGCATCATTAATGTAAACAAAAAGTGGACTTTTCTAAAATAAAAGTTAAAGCACTTACCTGTTTAACTCAGTGAAATGCATACGTGCGCTTCGCGAAAATTTTAACTTTGTCTTCGGCACGGGCACGCAGCACGACGGGTCGGGCGCGCCTCTAGTCAGGTCTGCTGAAGGACACTGAGCGTATCCCATCATCAGGTCGAGCGGTTCTTTTTATCCCTCTTCCGTTACCAAAGAGAAAGGTGCGAAGCGTTTCAGTTAAGAAAGTGCGTGTCTGCATTGTGTGTGGAAGGAATTCAAAAGAAAAAAGAAACTTACCTTTGTAGTGCGCATCAGGATGCGCTCAAGTTCGCGCTCGTACTCGCTCGCGTGCACGCGAGGCCGCTAGCACTATTTAATACAAGCCTTGCAAAGGTTGAGAGGAGCTCCTGCGTCAGTCGCAATTGGTGAAAGGGAGCAACATGTCGCGGAATTGGCTAAAGACTTTGTTCCCCGACTATAAAGAAGCACAAATAGTTGTCTTTTCACTCAATGTGGTGTTGATAATGGCATGGCATGGCATGGCATGGCTCGGCTCGGCTCATTCGTTTATTATACCAAACAGCGCCTCGCGCCTTATTTTGTAAATATTTTTTTTATTATTATTATTAATATCTCCCAGTTGTAGTTTGATTTTGGGTGGAGGTATTTATATAGATTTTGGGTTTGTGGTGCACTTTCTTTTGCCTTGTATATACCATTTTTTATCTTGTAATTTTTGTCTTGTGTATTCTTTGGTCTTCGTTTTATGTAGCTTGTTCCTGAGCACATTTTCTTTTTTTAGGAAGACTACAGTTTGTGTATGTACATTTTTGTATTTATTTTTCATTTTTTTGGGGTCTAGAAACTTCACTGTATATATGTCTCACTACTTTTGATTGGGACATAATTTTTGTCGTTTTGCAGTGGCTGTAAATAAAACTCACTTTTGTTTTGGAAATATCTGACTTCTCTCAGATCTGATCCCAAACTACAAAACGGCCACAGTGTGGGCAGGTGCGAACCTTACCAATACACAGGGTGTCTGTTATATGCCCTCAGTAAGAATTTAAACCTTCAGTTTCATGTCAATCTGAACAATTTTTAAACTTCAGATGGGAATGGAGTAAGAGAGAATATTTTTAGGGTAACAAAGCATTCATCTTAAAGAAATAGCATAAAGGGATAATACTTGTCAGAAATCTGTTTAGACATATCAAGAAACCAGATAAAGATCAAGTGAACAACAGATACAAAGATGTAATACACAAACTGTATTGAAAGATGAGATCAGATGTCCTGTAAACAAGATTGGATAGTTGTTATACACACAGAAAGTTCAAGGATAACAGCTAAACCTATATAAGACAAACAAGAGTACAATAAAACTAGACTTTATTTTTCTTAAGTTTTATTTTTCATACGTTTTCTGATGTGTAAACAAATGAATCAACCAGACTCAATGCATGCTTTGATTGACAATGTTATGTAATTCTATACTTTATAAAATGAGCCTGTATCCTTTGTTTCTCTGCCCATTCTCATCATGCTGTAACAGACTGCTGTGAGAGATGCTCCTTCCTCAGCCCGGTGCTGCAGATGAAAATAAATGATGCAGATGGACAAGCTGCTCTCCTGCCTGATTACAGATTAAAGGTTATCAGACTTGTCCTGTTAGAGGATACATTTCTTTCTTAATTAAGATATTTTATTTCTACCCCAGGAGAGAGTGAAGGCATTTGAGTTAGCGATGGAGATCACATGCATGGCCACTCCTCTTGTAGAAGGACAATCATGCCCCAGTAATGTCAGTGACATCACAGCTGGAGACCCCCAGCGCACAAAACAGCATATTAGTTATTATAGCAAGAAGCTTTAACGTTTTGATAGCAACTGGGATAAAATTCAATGCACCCTTAAACACAGCCCTTCAGAGACTACAGGCTCAGAGCACTTAAACTAAATTCCAGATATAACATGACAACAGCAAAGTTATTACCATTCACCATTTACATTCTTAAACATGTGTGTATGAAGTTAAAAATGCAATCCTGCAAAGGTCAATGTTGTTATCTAAGAGGTAATCCAAGTCCTTGTAACATGATGTGATTATTAGGTGGAGTGAAAAAAAAGAAAAAAATCCAGTAAACATAATTAACAAAGAAAATTAATGTCTGGGTATCCTTTTTGGAAGAAGCAGAGTCAAATGTTGGTAGATGTACATCAGCTGGTCATCTCTTTGGCATCAGGTAGTATCATAAACTGTATGCTGAGGTGTAAAGTAAAATGGCCTGTTGCTCCATCAGTAGTCAATCAATCCTTTAGTATTTGGTTTGGGTGTTACATGATCAAAAACAGTAGCTTGGTAAAAGTGCCAGTGAATACAAACAAGAAAACTGAATAGAAAGGAACAGCAAAAATTGACAAGTTTTTATTTTTAGAAAAGTATCCAAAAAGCATAGTTTTCCCATGTAAAGATTTCCATATTTTTGACTGGAGTCCACCTGTGGATTGGATTGGCACATGTGCACCTGTGTATAGAAGGTCCCACAATCCACACTGCATGTCAGAACACAAAACAAGCCATGAAGTCTGAGGACCTCTCTGTGGACCTCCACAGTCTAACTCTGGTGAGGTATAGGGGGGCACAAGGGGATCAAACCATGTTTGCACTTTGTCATTAGGAGTTATTGAGTATAGATAAATTTGTGTTTATTAATCCATTTAAAATTAAATCTACAGCAAAATAAAATGTGCAAAAAATGAATGCTTTCTGAATCCACTGAATATATCATAAGTCATAAACTAATCAAAATCAATTTTCTAATAAGGTTAAATGATTAATAAATATTTCCACCTCACTATAAAACCATGCAATTATAATAACAAATGTTCCTATAGCAAGCACTCTTGAAAAAAAGACATTTTCAAGACAAATTTCAATAAAATGGCATTTTGAATTTAAATTACAAAGCATTTTTCCCTTTCCTGATTGTTCTGCTTCCAACAATGTGGAAGATCCTATGGTTCCATGTGTTGTAATAAATGTTCCTTTTCAAACAGCTTTTTACTTACAACACCATACCCTTTAAACACCTGTTCACAGACAAAATGGCCACCAGTCTTTATTACACTATTTTTTGGGTAAAGCACTCAAGCACATTTGCATCATTTAATGGCTATTGCAGTAATTGACAAAGCTGTACAATCAAAGTAAAACATAAAACAAGAAAAACATATTCTAAAAATATAGAT
The DNA here is from genome assembly GCF_016835505.1 of Polypterus senegalus. Classification (NCBI taxonomy): domain Eukaryota; kingdom Metazoa; phylum Chordata; class Cladistia; order Polypteriformes; family Polypteridae; genus Polypterus; species Polypterus senegalus. The sequence continues at coordinate 8,814,308 of NC_053163.1, forward strand.
TGCACAGAACAGATGGTATTTTTTTTTCATTGTTAGTTTAAAATACATTTATATGTAATCTCTATGGTCCCACTACCCGTTTACAAATCCACAGTTGCAGTGTGCTACAATTCTGAGTTTGGAGAGTCTCTTGGGAAACACTGACACAGTCGCCTTCTGTTGTGGCATCCAAACTACGCCTGGAAAATAATAAGAAAGCTTTATTACTGAATATACTTTCTATCCAAATTAAGATATGATCATCATGATGGAGAATTATGGAGATTCATTTGTTAGCCTTTTCTCCATGTTCATAGTAATGATGTCTCAATTTAAAGATGAGCTGTTCTGTTTAATTTGTTGTCAAAGAGGTTGAATTCTGATTGCACAGCCTATCTTTTCCTATAAAGTGCTTCATTTGGAGACCTGGGACCTCATGTGTAACGCCATAAGTACAGTTCACACTAAAACATGGCATACGGACAAAAAATCAGATGCACAAAACCGTGTGTAAGCCAACGTCCGCAATATAAATCCTGGTCAGAGTGAAATGTAACACTCGTGCACGTGACTGCAGTCCCTCCCAGACTTCTCCCATAATTACGCCTATTTGAATATGCAAATCAATATAAATATTCCCTTATGTTCAGCATTCTCTGAAAAGACAATAGCAAAAACACGAGAAAAAAGAAGAATTTCAGTGAATGCCAAGTGGAGGCAATGAAAAACATACAGTGCATCCGGAAAGCATTCACAGCGGATCACATTTTCTACATTTTGTTATGTTACAGCCTTATTCCAAAATGGATTAAATTCATTTTTATCCTCAGAATTCTACACACAACACCCCATAATGACAATGTGAAAAATGTTTACTTGAGGTTTTTGCAAATTTATTAAAAATAAAAAAAATTGAGAAATCACACGTACATAAGTATTTACAGCCTTTGCCATGAAGCTCTAAATTGAGCTCAGGTGCATCCTGTCTCCCCTGATCATCCTTGAGATGTTTCTGCAGCTTCATTGGAGTCCACCTGTGGTAAATTCAGTTGATGTGACATGATTTAGAAAGGCACACACCTGTCTATAGAAGGTCCCACAGTTGACAGTTCATGTCAGAGCACAAACCAAGCATGAAGTCAAAGGAACTGTCTGTAGACCTCCGAGACAAGATTGTCTCAAGGCACAAATCTGGGGAAGGTTACAGAAAAATTTCTGCTGCTTTGAAGGTCCCAATGAGCACAGTGGCCTCCATCATCCATAAGTGGAAGAAGTTCGAAACCACCAGGACTCTTCCTATTGCTGGCCGGCCATCTGAACAGAGCAATCGAAGGAGTAGGGCCTTAGTCAGGGAGGTGACCAAGAACCCGATGGTCACTCTGTCAGACTTCCAGAGGTCCTCTGTGGAGAGAGAAGAACCTTCCAGAAGGACAACCATCTCTGCAGCAATCCACCAATCAGGCCTGTATGGTAGAGTGGACAGACGGAAGCCACTCCTTAGTAAAAGGCACATGGCAGCCTGCCTGGAGTTTGTCAAAAGGCACCTGAAGGACTCTCAGACCATGAGAAACAAAATTCTCTGGTCTGATGAGACAAAGATTGAACTCTTTGGTGTGAATGCAAGTCGTCACGTTTGGAGGAAACCAGGCACCGCTCATCACTAGGCCAATACCATCCCTACAGTGAAGCATGGTGGTGGCAGCATCATGCTGTGGGGATGTTTTTCAGCGGCAGGAACTGGGAGACTAGTCAGGATAAAGGGAAAGATGACTGCAGTAATGTACAGAAACATCCTGGATGAAAACCTGCTCCAGAGCGCTCTTGACCTCAGACTGGGGCGACGGTTCATCTTTCAGTAGGACAACGACCCTAAGCACACAGCCCAGATATCAAAGGAGTGGCTTTAGGACAGCTCTGTGAATGTCATTGAGTGGCCCAGCCAGAGCCCAGACTTGAATCTGATTGAACATCTCTGGAGAGATCTTAAAATGGCTGTGCACCGACACTTTCCATCCAACCTGATAGAGCTTGAGAGGTGCTGCAAAGAGGAATGGGTGAAACTGGCCAAGGATAGGTGTGCCAAGCTTGTGGCATCATATTCAAAAAGACTTGAGGCTGGAATTACTGCCAAAGGTGCATCGACAAAGTATTGAGCAAAGGCTGTGAATACTTATGTACATGGGATTTCTCAGTTTTTATTTTTAATAAATTTGCAAAAATCTCAAGTAAACGTTTTTTCACGTTGTCATTATGGGGTGTTGTGTGTAGAATTCTGAGGAAAAAAATGAGTTTAATCCATTTTGGAATAAGGCTGTAACATAATAAAATGTAGAAAAAGTGATGCGCTGTGAATAATTTCCGGATGCACTGTATGGTATTGTTTGTTGGTTTAAGCCATCGTATAAACAACAAAAGGAAGTCGATTGAAAGCTCAAGTTCATAAAGTCACACAGTGCCCGAAATAAAAAAGATGTGTTCCAATATCAAAGCCGCTATGAAAAGGCAAGCCGTAGCCCCCTGGTCTGAGTGTCATATGGAACTTATTAGGGCTGAGAGAAAAGAAAAAAAAATAAGGACACAATGGAAAAAAAACTAGAAATCTCAACTTCAATCTCTAAATTTCCACTTTAATCATGTAGTTTATTTTGTCATTAAATTAGAACATCATAAACTTAATCTTAAAATCATTTAATCTCAAGAGTTTCTCAAATCCCATCATAACTAAACATTGCATGTTAAATGCTTCATGTTCTATGTGCTCTTCTACAGTATGTATTCTATGTGTGTAAATCACTTCATGCTTTTTAAACAGGATTTTTCTTTCGCTGACAGGACACAGAATACATACTTTCATTATATTGCAGCTCTTGGAACAATTTAAATACCAAGATGTATACTTGATATCATTTAAATGATGATACGAATTAAAGCATGTATTAAACATGGGGGCACTTTATCCTTGCCCCCCGCAAGATGCTTGCTGTGCCGTGCGCAACCCTCAATTAAATAATTTATTGCAGCAGTATTGTCTCTTTCAAACGTACTAACCCCCAATTCCTGTCCTTCTTTTTCTTTCTCCAAGTAAGCAATCACCACACAATCAGCTCTGTAATTAATGTTAAGCCATCTGTAAGCTTAGAACACCAATTCTTCAAAACTTTTAAGGAACATTTAAATACCTTCATAGTACATGTTTAATTATTCCATTCAATTATCCATCCAGGGTCACGCTAGACCCAGCAAGCATACAGTGCCAGGCAGGAACAATTTCTGAATGGGGCAACAGCTTGGCACTATCGCTGTTATCTTTATAATTTATCTGTATAATGTAATATACATACTTTTCTGTATTTCATCTTAAAAATGATATCAAGAGCTCCAATAAAATAGCATTTGGAAATCTAAATCGACTTAGAAGCCAGTTGTCATCATCTGTGAATATGCGCTCTCTTCTATTGAAATGAATTGAATTCCTTTATTGCCATTGTATGGTACATTAAGATGCAATATGCAAATCCTTCATAAACTTATTATCTAATGAAATGATAATATAATCCATCCATCCATTATCCAACCTGCTATATCCTAACTACAGGGTCACAGGGGTCTGCTGGAGCCAATCCCAGCCAACACAGGGCGCAAGGCAGGAATCAAACTCCAGGCAGGGCGCCAGCCCACCGCAGAATGATAATATAATAAATAATAATAAAAATAATACGATCAAAAACAATGAAAATAAAACAATATGAAAGCATAAGTACAATATGCATATACATATAATGCAGATATCACAACTGTAATGCAAGTTTACTGTGAGGTAATTGTAATTCTAAGTACAAACAGTTCTATCAGGAGCATATGATGGACTGATTCAGTGTGTTTGTAGCTCTTGGGATGAAACTGTTTTTGAATCTTGAGGTTCGTGCAGGAAAGGCTCTGAAGCATTTGAGGTATGCGAGAGGTTGAAATAGACTGTACGCATGCCTGAAGCAGCATGTGCTAGATGCTGTATCCCGATAATCCTCTTTCTGATCAGCTGCTGTAGAGTTGTGATTCCACATTCAGATAGAGATGGGTAAAATGCTCTGAGTGGTGCACTGAGAGTAACAACGCTAAAGCAGCTATGGTACTTGGAATAGCTTGGCCATTCTGTGGACCATTACATTGCTACAGGTTGATTATAATCGGATGCCTTAAATTTATAAACGATATACCGGTAATTTTGGTGTATTTGATAAAGCCGCATCAGGGATGTGAATCTAAAAAATTAAGGGAAACCACACAAGAACAATAACACTGGGTGACTGTGGGTGCCGCCAGTTTGCAAAACCTAGCTGAAAACGTGTGTATGCAAGGGATTGAGCTGGTGTGAAAATGTGCATGGCTTTACGCCAAGTTTAGCTTTTGTACATCGCGATGTGAGCATGGAAATGGGCGTACACAACATTTTTGTGTGTACGCACCATTTATACATGAGGCACCTGGTGTGTTCTTGATCTTTTCTGGTAGTTTGACTGATTAACTCTGACACCTTCCTTTTTTCAAAATGTATTTTTGTTGGAGAGATATGACATAATCTTTCCTCTTAAAAATGCCTTCAGAGTTTCCTAGAGTATTCCTGCAGAGACCTCTGAGGCTGCATTTGCTTGTACAGATCTCATCAGAAATTAACAAGGGGTTAAGAGACAATCTGTGAGATGTGTATATGGGGCATAGTGATTTGAGCTCCATGATCAGAAGTGCATGGTCAGAGATAAGAATAGCATTGTACTTGGAAGACTTGATCGTGGACAAAAAGTTATCTACAAATAAATAATCAATTCTTGAGTAACAGTGATGTAATGGAAAGAAGAAGGAATATGCTCTTAAGTTTGGATTTTGAAATCTACTTGGATCTGATAAGTTATCATTGATTATAAACTGTGTAATTGTTTTGCAGTGTTAAATGTTATCGCCACCCTAGCTGAAGACCTATCCAAGTCTGGATTTAAAACACAATTAAAGCCTCCGGCCATTGTTATTTTATGAGTGTTCACATTAGGGATGGATGCAGACATGTTTTAGATGAAGTCTTTTATCATCCTTATTGGGTGCGTAGGTATTTGTCAAAATCACTTTATTATTAAATAAAATACCCGTCATCATCACATATCGGCCTTCAGGATCAGATACTACATCTGATCCTACAAATAAAATTGTTCTATGTATTAAGATTCCCACACCTCTTGTTTTCCTTTAATAGCTGGAGTAGAATATTTGACATGTCCAATCTCTATGCAACCAAAAACTGGTCTTTTCTTATTAAGTGAGTCTCCTGTAAAAATACTATCTTGGCGTTTAGACCTGTTAGGTGAGAGAATGGAAAGTATCTCTTTAATTCATGATTGAGACCTTTGACATTCCAGCTCACAAAATTCACTGTTGCTTCTCATTTTATAGTCTAAAGTTAGGGTAGTACATTATTACATATGATAGCTTTAACCTTAATTTTCAATTTTGCCAGACGTTATGGCTATGAAGTCTGTTTCTGTGTTGACACAATTGTGGGAATAAAAAGGATTGCTTAGAAATAGCTTTCTTTCTTTCTCCCCCATTCCAGTCCCCATTTTGCCTCCCCAAGTGAGGCTAGAGCACACTTCACAAAGTCCCAATCCTCTAACATGTCTAGTGACAGAGCATGTCCAAAACAAAACAAGTCCCCCAGCAGCGGTGTAGAGAAGATTAAAGTAGAGATATTTAAAAAAAAAAAAGACTAGTTATTTATGGTAACCCAAATGAGCATATATTCAGTGGAAGAGAGTGTGATATTATAATTATAATTAAAACGTCCAAGTGGTCAAGAATGAAATAGAATGTATAATTACAACAAAAGTCTCATTGGGAATGGATCAAATTACAGGTAGAATTTTCTTTGCATTGCCAGGAGACAATGTGACTCGTGAATGTATTTCAAAGACTGTTGTGATTAGTTTTCTTAGCCCTTTTTTTCCTGCTTCATCGGGAGAACTAAAATGTAGAACTTGCCTTGAATATTTACTCTCAATTTAGCTGGATACAAGAGGCTGCATCTTATTATAGCTTTTCATAAGCACTGTTTAATGCTGTAAAATGTGGAACATCTAGCAGCTGTTGAAGGTGAGAAATAAGAGAAAATACAAATGCAGTTATTTTAAAATGAGATCTCTTGTTTCGGTCAAGTAATCTCTTGTTTACTTTAGACTGTATTTTGTCGAAACAAATAAGGCTTCTATGGTTTTGAGGTTTTCAATCCACGTATACGGTAAGCTGTCTCATATCTCAGTATCTGTTTCAATGTCCTCTCCAATTATTTTAGAGAATGGTTCAGCTAAGAATTTCACTGGGTTTGGACTTTTGCGGTTTTCAGGGGGCCCTTTGCTTCTGATTTTATTCCTTCTGAAACCATCTTTCAGCACAGCTAGTCTCTCTCCAATACTTTGCATTTGGATTGTGCAGCCTTGGTTTTCCATCAGCGGCAGATGCCAATTGTTCAACTATTTCAATAATTTTATTCTCAACCTTACTTGTATTTTCCTGTTTTTTTCCCTCAATTTTTTCTAGCATGCCTTTAAAGGTTTCCCCAAAACAATTACTTAAATGTCTCTGTTGGTCTTTAATAACCTGAAGCAGTTTCTCATTTATCATGTTTAAGTCCTTTATACCTTTCTTTATATCCTTTGTAACCATCTTTATATATTACTCTTTATCTCATTTATGCCCGCCACCTTGAGTGCGGTAGTTATTGTCGTAATCATTGAGATGATCGTTACCTTCAGCTCGGACTGTTTGATTCGGTCTTCTCTGCACTCTGCTGGTGGAGTTGCAAGCCCAGTTGAAGTTGGTGCTGCTGATTCATGGGGGATAATTTACAAATAGAGATTCATTTGATTATATGCCTTTCAACACCAAACACCAGCTTGGATTCTCTAGAATGTTTATAAGGCTCATCTGTGTAGTAATCATAGATTTCAACCATTAAATATGACTACTATAGCATAAAAAGACAATTAGAGCTAAAAACACAAACCTGCAATTTAATCAGTTTGAATTAGTTATGTATTCTGGAACAGTGATTACTATGATGATTGTCTGTGTGCGCATGTCTGACATGCAGTTCTCTGGTCCTTCATCCTCGTTGGCTCCTACCTTAAACATAATATTGCCATGGTAATTTCTGAGCCAGAAATAATTTTGCATCTTGATAAGTGATAAAGAATGACATACCTCATTACACAGGAAATAGTTCATCAGCCACAATGATAATGTAATAAAGCAATACGTTAATGTATTTGTTTTGTGATCTTCAATTATATTTAAAGTGAGAAACCTTCATTTGCCTTTTAGCCTTAAGTTACATTTACATTTACATTTTTTTTACCCAAGCGACTTACAAAAGAGGTCAAAATAATCCAATAAACATTGGTCTGGGGGACTGTTTGAGAAAGGTTATAGAATTGATCATCACTATGAAGAGGTCAGATTAAAATACAAGCAAGTTACTCTTCCTTAGTTATAAAAAAACCTAACAGCTAATATCAGTTAAACAGAAATTCACCAAACAGAAGAGTCTTCAAACCCTTCTTAAACACGTTGAGGGAGTCAGAATTTCAAATAGAGGTGGGCAGCTCATTTCATCAGCCAGGAGCTCCACATGAAGAGAGTCTGGACTGAGACTTGATGCCACTCAGAAGTGGCATAACCAGATGTGAGTGGGTAAGAAGGAGAACAGGAACTTACATTGTCTTCCTATACATAAGTGCTAAGTGCTAACCCACTGACTACTCAATGTGACATGTACCCACTTTAGCTGTTGAACGCCAGACATACCACTGCCTTTTGTTCCTGTAGTTAGTAGTTAGTAGTGGAGTTAGTAGTAAAGTTCAGCTGATGCTAATTAAATTTTAATTCAAATCGGCACAGACACTCAACTTTATATCTATTAATCTAAAAAATATGAATTCAACAGGTGACTGTGCTCCATAAAATGTTCATCATGGCACCAGAGAATAATTTCAACAAGTCTGCAAGATTGCTGAACCTGCAAGTAAGAATTTACATACGACAGCTTCGACAACTTATTTTGCCTACATAAAACTGAGATTTTATCAGCAAATTATATTTAAAAAAAAACATTTTCTTTACCACAGAAGATTTTGGAGTAAGTTTATTAAAAAATAATAGACTCTTTGATTTTTACAATGCTGTATCATTTAGACTGAGCACAAACTGAGATAAATATGTCTATTAAATCAGTTAAAGCATGCTCATGGATGTCATAAACATAAAAATTATTTTACAAATTCAACTTGAAATTTTGATGCTGTTATAACACTTTCTCTATTTACTTGCAGCACACCTATAGTATATATATAGCAAAATAAATCATTATTTTTATTCTGTACTTCACAAAACTGCTAGCTATGAATTTGTAGGTGCAAAATTTAAATTTTGAGCTTAATTTTCAATGAGTATGAAAACAAAAAATATAGAATTTAACAATATAATTATGTCCTGTCTTTTCTCAATATTATATTCACAAAATGAAGTCTGTTGTAGTATTCCATCCTAGAACAGGTACAAACATGAGCAGGTTCTTTAAACATAACACTTTCAATGGCCCTGACCTGGCAGGAAAACAGATAACTAGTTTCATGAGTTAAAACTGGGATATGCATGCAAAAAGAAAAAAATGAAAATAAAATTAAACAAAGTGACCGAAAGCCACACAAAAGGCAAAAATCACCTTTAGTTAAACACCAAGCAAGACATGAAAAATAATCACACAAAATGAATTCAAAAAGGTTTAGAAGATTTCATCCGCAGATTGGATGAGGCTCAGTGCAAAGGTTAACCTTTTATCCCATCTGCTGATTAATTTGAAGTCACAACCCCAGAGACCAGACACCTAGAAACGCGGGACATGACCCTGACAATGGTACGCAAAAATGGCTCCCATAACAGTAAAAGGCTATAAGACCTCAAAATTCAGCCCTAATCATGACATCAGATTGGATGCATTTTTTGGAAATGTCTATTGCATTTCATTTGCAAGAGAAATTCTTAACTACAATTTTTCTATAATGCCAAATATTGATTTTTGTGTTGCTGTTATGAGAGATTACAATTAATTTTAAGTTATATGTCATTTTTGCGGGTGGCACGGTGGCACAGTGGTAGCGCTGCTACTTCCTGGGTCCTCCCTGTGTGGAGTCTACATGTTCTCTTCGTGTTTGCGTGGGTTTCCTCCCACAGTCCAAAGACATGCAGGTTAGGTGCATTGGCGATTCTAAATTGTCCCTAGTGTGTACTTGGTGTGTGTGTGTGTGTGTGTGTGTGTGTGTGTGTGCCCTGCGGTGGGCTGGCACCTGGCCTGGGGTTTGTTTCCTGCCTTGCACCCTGTGTTGGCTGGGATTGGCTCCAGCAGACCCCCGTGACCCAGTAGTTAGGATATAGTGGGTTGGATAATGGATGGATGGATGTCATTTTTGCAAATTAACTGAAGTAATCAAAAATGAACTGTCTGTTTAATGGATAATAAAAGCCAAATATTATAACCAATGAAAAAACATAAAGGTGTTGTCCTAAAAATAACAGATGAAAAAAAAAAAACACTATAATAAAGAAAACAGTAGCATGAGCCAAAAGAATTGTCTAATAAAAGGCATGGAGAGGTAAGGTGCAACTTGTGACTGTTTATTTTCTTCTTGTCATCTGACCTGTACTTCCTCTTACATTATATTGTTAGGGAGCATGGAAATCATTTAAGATGGTCAAAGTATGTATACACTAGATTTTTCTGATACAGTCTTATTTTAAGTCAATGTGTCCTGTTTAACAATTGAAAAATAAAAAAATGTCTCATTTTTAATATATAGAGCTTCAAGGGGAACTACCATCCCAAGCTCCCAATTAATATACATCTTTAAACATGCATGAAACTCCAAGGGGTAGAACATTTAATAAGAAAGGTCCTGCTTTGGGTCTTTAAAAATGTGGTCATTCCAACGTAAACACTACCATCTAACTCATGATAGTGTTAATGGCCTCAGGCCTACGGAAATCAGGGTGAGATACAAGCCACTGTTACTGCAGGGTGTAGCTACAGCAGTATGGTGCCTAAAGGATTAAAAAATCAAGCAGAAATTAGGAGTCTCTGAAAATGTTTTACCAGAGCTATATAACTGCTTCAGTCTCTGTCTAGATCAAGATGATAATCGATTAAACAATGGTACATACCAATTTCCTTTGCTTAGCTATATTGCAGACAAATAATTATTTAAATAATAGCATTATTGCTAACTCTCAAGAAGAACATATACCACTGTATACTGCGCCACCACCACCTACTCAAAGCATCATGATGCACAAATATTGATGGACTGAAAGCCAGAAGTCTACGTGACCATCATCATCAAGTCCTTCCATGAAAACCCTAAATACAAAGAGGACTGTTTGACTTATGTTAGGTAGAATGCCCAGAGGGGACTGGGCGGTCTCGTGGTCTGGAACCCCTACAGATTTTATTTTTTTCTCCAGCTTTTGGTGTTTTTTGTTTTTTCTGTCCACCCTGGCCATCGGACCTTACTCTTATTCTATGTTAATTAATGTTGACTTATGTTTATCTTTTATTGTGTCTTCTATTTTTCTATTCATTTTGTAAAGCACTTTGAGCTACATTTTTTTTGTATGAATATGTGCTATATAAATAAATGTTGATTGATTGATTGATTGATATACTGATTAGAAACCAATGTCTCCAGAACATGTTGATTTTCAAACCAAGTAATTGCAAGCTTTTATTTAAAGAAGCAGGTAGCTCTGTTATCACATTGCTGTCTGTTTTTGAGATATCAATCAAATCAGTTTGATCTTCAAAGCAGCTGACTCTTTTGCAAGGCAGGTTAGTATCTGAATCCTGTAGACAGCTATCACCAATAACCTGTAACAGAATTATTCAGGACATTTTCCTTTTCACTTATCATTCCAGTCTCAAGCAAAGTGTGTCTATTGCTATTTCACCTATTGGCTTTTACATTTGCTATTTACAGGTTTTTATGCCCAAGAGCAACACACAGAAATGTAATTTTCTTTAAAACACTAATTTCTAGCCCATTACAACAGTAAACAAAATGTTGGCATCCTTGCAAAAAATTAATAAAATGGCAGTGTGTATGTTGTTTACAAAATAGCACCACCAAAACTAATACTACAATAAAAATAGTAATAATATAACAAATTTAATCTAAAACTATTACAAAAATGACAGAGTTAATTATGTTACATTGAATAAAAAGAAAAAAGAGGGAAATACTCACCAGCTTTGGTTAAAAGGATGATTATTAATCCATCTCCATTCCATCTGAGGTGTCCTCTTTAAGCCGATCCAGAAACTTAGAAAACGTCTACACTGACGAACCAGAAATGCCTTCATAAATGGACCCACAAACACAAGAAAATTTGGAAAAAGTCTGATATATGATCAAGTAAACAAACAGTTATACAATTTCTCTAGCTGGTATTTGTACAATTATATATCAACTCCCAAACTCACTACATTATTAATAATAGATGTACTGAAATCTTTCATATGTTTAAACTTTGAAACAGTTTGTCTCCTTTTATATTACTGCAAGTTATATATATCATACTATGAATTGTCTGAAGTCTACCATCCTTTTAGTGTACTGTATGTCTCCAGCTGGAGTTTTAATGGTATACCTTTCAACATATAGTTTCCAAAAGTTAATTGGTTAATTATCTTACTAACTAAGTCTGTTCATCTTTCAGTTTCAAAGTATTTATTATAATATTGCTGATATGTTCACAGTTTATAATGTCTTTTTAGGTCTTGGCAACTTCATCCATCCATCCATTATCCAACCCACTATATCCTAACTACAGGGTCACGGGGGTGTGCTGGAGCCAATCCCAGCCAACACATGGCACAAGGCAGGAAACAAACCCCGGGCAGGGCGCCAGCCCACCGCAGTCTTGGCAACTTTTTCCCTTTTATTGTAATTTTGTAATTATATATATATATATATATATATATATATATATATATATATATATATATATATATATATATATACTAGCAAAATACCCACGCTTTGCAGCAGAGAAGTAGTGTGTTAAAGAAGTTATGGAAAAGAAAAGGAAACATTTTAAAAATAACATAACATGATTGTCAATGTAATTGTTTTGTCACTGTTATGAGTGTTGCTGTCATTAAGGATTTGATTATCATTATTTCTTTCAATCAGGTTCATATTTGGAGGATGTGTTGTGTTCAAGTTACATTCCATGTTTGTCAACCATTGTAAAGATAACAGGTTTCATTCATCGAAGTGTTCACTACCCAAATCGCTACTCGTGAATCTAAGATGTTTAACAGGCATTCCCGGTATTAACTTGTGGGTTTGCCTGCGAGTATTTAGCGACAGCATGTCTATTAACTTGTGGATTTTTCTGCAGGTATTTGGCGGTAGCGTCACGAAGTTGTTTCCATCTAGCTGTATCAGAAAAAGCACCACGACGTCTGACACGCCTCCTTTTTACTGTTTTCTCACAGCTTGGATTGCTGCTGTCATAATCGGTTTGAGTTTTATGTTTTGTTTCAATTACGTTAGTATTTGCAGGACTTGTTGCGTTCGACATCTGTCAAGCGTTTTAAGCATACAACCGGCTTCATTGATAACTTCGTATCCAACTTTTGAGAGTTGAAACATTCATACACATCAAAGTATCCACTACTCAAATTGTCACCCGTGAATCTAATATATTTAAGAGGCACTGGTGGTTCTCCAAAGGTGTAAAATATTTGGCCATTTCGGTACACCTGAAAGCGACAATCGGCAGAAGCATAGGTGAAGGGCTTAAGCATTTCACTCTTATAGTGCCCCTGTGTAGTATAATTATCTCCTGTACCGTCATCAGTCCACACCTTGAACCTGTCCCAGTCATTCAATACATAAGACACAGTGTTCCTCTGGATATCAAGATTGAGCCTGATATGTCAGTGCAATATGTAACACAGAGAATGGAAGAGAGGGAAATGAAAAAGGTAGGTGGTATTTCCGGGCATGGAAAGCACTCGGTAAGTGACAGTACTTTGATGGATGGTGATCACCTCAATAGACAGCTCACTACCCAAATCGCTACTCGTGAATCTATGATGTTTAACAGGCATTCCCGGTATCATCTTGTGGATTTGTCTGCGAATATTTAGCAGCAGCGTGTCTATGAACTTGTGGAATTACCTGCGAGTATTTAGTGACAGTGTCTCTATGAACTTGTGGATTTGCCTGAGAGTATTTAGCGGCAGCATCTTTGATCGATGGTGATCAACTCGATAGACATGTTAATGGGGATACGGTTGGAACGATAAAGGAAATGGGTACCTGAACAGTAAACTAAGTCTAAAATACCTACACAATAACTATAATCGTAATAAACGAACAATAAAACAGCGGAGAAGCCATGTATTAAATAAAAAGGCTGCAGTTATCAGCAGGGAGGCGTGAATACCGTGGCGAAGCAAAGAAGGGAATGAAGAGACCGGAGCGACGGATGGCCTTATATGGGCAGGCAGTCAATTACGTGGGAGGCGTGGTGATGGGGGACGTAACGCCTCCTCACAAGGCGACCGAGCTGCAGGCTATGGACGTATATATGTATGTAAGTAGGATTCAATTATGACCGTTACGCGCATGTATATATATATATATATATATATATATATATATATATATATATATATATATATATATATATATATATTCAAGATACCAACTGAAGGTTATAACCAGAAAATCAATTCTAATGTACATCAAGGCCAAATCACTAAGCCACAAAGTTAGAAATCAGGGTGCAATATTTGTAAACCATCTGTTTTTTTAAGAAAGTACAAGCACAGAAAAGGTTTTCAAATCTATCTATAATCTTGGACAAAAAGAGCAGAGAGAGAGAGAGAGACAGGCTTAAACAGTGTTGTACTTTTAAGATCATATGATACAACTTCCTGGGGGTGTGTGGCCTAGAAACTGGAATCCTTGTCCTAGTAGCCATGACCCAAATGACAGCACCCACAGAAAAAACAAAACAGTATCACAGATATTCCAAAGCTTAACACTAAAAGAAAACAATATTTCTAAACATTAGAATTCATAAAAAAATAAAGGTGCCATTAGATTCCCTATATTTAAGAACCATAAAGTAGAACAGCCAGAACATGAAAGAAACAAAAACTAAGGTAATATTGTTTTTTTTTTTGTTTGTTTGTTTTTGAACAAATAGGTATTGTATAATGTATGTATATATTTGTAAAACATTTTCTTGATTTTAAATATTTAAGTATAACTGATTATTTTGTAATTGCTTTTTTTTGTGTTAATTTTCATAGGGGTTCCATTTATCAACACTTATTTGTTTAGGGGTCTGCAGTCACAAAAGGTTTACAAAAAACATTAACATAGCTCATTACCAGTCTTGGTATGAGACATAATTATACAATTATGATCCTCATACACTGTAAAATAGGATCACATGCTTAATTTGTTAATAACCTAACCAAGGAATAAACTCAGAAGATTAATCCACTGATAAAATGAGCATCAGAAGATCCATGGTGTTATACACACATTATGTAAGAATGGATTAAGTTCATACCAGAATACAAGTTTTAAAAGTAAAACAAAACTACAAGGGTGGTGTAGAGTGATATTACCCTTGCAATTTGTCAACGTAGCACCAATTGTATTAACTTACTAGTTCCTTGGGGTCCTCTATCACAGTCAGTGAAGCTCCTAGAGAAGAGCAGTTATCATTACTGTACTCCCAAGTTGCCATTAAAGTTGATATATAATAGCAGTTCTCTTTCATTTGCATCCATTCTTCGGGACAGGATTTGACTGATTCTAACATTAAAACAAACAGAAGGAAGCAAAAAAAAAAGTTTTATGCAGTAATTCCAGGCATTAGTGGAGCAGTCTGCTTTTCTCAAAGACATGAAGTATTATTTGGAAAGCATATAAAAGATCTAGTCACTACATGGCATTATATTAACATGGGATTTCAATGAAATGAACACAGTGTTTATTTATCTTTCTGTTGTTTTTTAGTTTTTGTCTTCTGCCCTTTCACAAATTTGAATTCAAGTCCATCCTGCTTGTTTCTAAGAATATTCAATGAGAGTGTTCCTCCTTTTGTATGGATATTACCTAGCTTTCTTCACATATCTGATATGTTTTATACCTGTCTTCCCTGATTATATGGCTGGCACATGTTTTTTTGTATGAATTTGGATGCTTATATGGCTACAATTAAAGCAGGTTTTTAATACATGCATATCTGTACACATATTCAAACAGTAAGAATAATACACATGCCATTTATTTTAATTTAGAATATTGTTAATGTAATGTTTATTACTATTGTTTGCTGCATTAGGTCACTGGATTGTAACTGCACCAGTCAGACAAACCACAAATATTGTATTACTGTATTGTAAGTTGTAATGACTTTAAAATGAAAAGTGGCAAAGTAGCTTGGTAATCCAGCCACAGCGGATGCAGAAACCAGCGTGTTTCTTCGTGCTGGTCCCAAGTCCAGATAACTGGGAGGGTTGCATTAGAAAGAGCATCTGGTATAAAATGTTGCCAAATAAATATGCAGGCATCTATACAGATTTCCATACCGGATGGTTCAGGCCTGGGTTAACAATGGCCCCCACTAGTACTGTAAGCCAACAGGGTGCTGGTGGAAACTGGGCTACTGTTGGCCGAAGAATAAGAAGGAGAAGAAGATGGGGGAGACATATCTGGAGGCACCAGGACAGGAGGAAGGTAAAAAGAGTGAAATTGAGTTAGCTGATATGGTGGAGAGAAGAAAGGTTGATATATTGTGCATGCAAGAGAATAAATGGAAGGGGAGTAAGGCCAGGTGGATTGGAGGTGAATTCAAATTGTTCTATCATGATGTGGATGGGAGGAGAATTGGGGTAGGAGTTATTCTGAAGGAATAGTATGTCAAGAGTGATTTGGAGGTGAAAAGAGTGTCAGGCAGAGTAATGATTATGAAGCTGGAAATTGGAGGTGTGATGATGAATGTTGTTAGTGCATATACCCCGCAAGTTGGGTGTACAATGGATGAGAAAGAAGGTTTCTGGAGTGAGTTGGATGGAATGGTGGAGAATGTACCCAAGAGACAGAAACTGGTGATTAGAGCGGATTTCAATGGACATGTTGGTGAAGGGAACAGAGGAGATGAGGGGATGGTGGGTAGGTATGGTATCAGGAAAAGGAATGCAGAAGGTCAGTGGACATGGCTGTGGTGAATATGTATTTTAAGAAGAGGGAGGAACATAGGGTGATGCACAAGAGTGGAGGTAGTTGCAGACAGAAGGATTATATCTTGGAAGGTCAGTCTAAAGCAGATTGGACACTGCAAAGTAGTGGCAGGGGAAAGTGGTGTTCAGCAGCATAGGATGGTGGTCTGTATGATGATGTAGGAGGTCAAGAAGAGGAAGAGAGTGAGGGCAGAGCCCAGGATCAACTGGTGGAAGTTGAAAAAGAAAGTCTGCAAGGTTGGTTTAGGGAGAAGTTGAGACAGGCACTGGGTGGCAGTTAAGAGTTACCAGACAGGTGGGAAACTACAGCAGATGTACTAAGGGTATCAGCAAGAAGGGTGCTTGGCATGACATCTGGACAGAGGAAGGAGGAAAAGGAAACCTGGTGGTGGAATGAGGTAATGCAGGAGAGTATACAGAGGAAGAGGTTGACAAAGAAGAAGTGGGATGGTCAAAGAGATGCAGAAAGTAAACAGGAGTACAAGGAGATAAGGCAAAAAAGAAAAAGAAAAAAGAAAAGAAAAAAGTGTATGGTGAGTTGTATGAGAGGTTGGACACGAAAGAGGGAGAAAAGGACCTGTACCGATTTGCTAGACAGAGGGACCAAGCTGGAAAAGATGTGGAGCAGGTTAGGGTGATAAAGGATAAAGATGGAAACATACTCACAAGAAAGGAGAGTGTGCTCTGCAGATCAAAAGAGTACTTTGAAAGGCTGATGAATGAAGAGAGTGAAAGAGAGAGAAGGTTTGATGATGGGGAGAGAGTCAACCAGGAAGTGCAATGGATTAGCAAGGAGGAAGTAAGGACAGCTATGAAGAGGATGAAAAATGGAAAGGCCGTTGGTCCAGATGACATACCTATGGAAGCATGGAGGTGTTTAGGAGAGATGGCAGTGGAGTTTTTAACCAGATTGTTTAATGGAATCTTGGAAAGTGAGAGGATGCCTGAGGAGTGGAGAAGAAGTGTACTGCTGCCAAAATTTAAGAATAATGGGGATGTGCAGGACTGCAGTAACTACAGGGGAATAAAATTGATGAGCCACAGCATGAAGTTATGGAAAAGATTAGTGGAAGCTACGTTAAGAAGTGAGCAGCAGTATGGTTTCATGCCAAGAAAGAGCACCACAGATGCAATGTTTGGTCTGAGGATGTTGATGGAGAAGTTTAGAGAAGGCCAGAAGAAGTTGTATTGTGTCTTTGTGGACCTGGAGAAAGCATATGACAGGGTGCCTCAAGAGGATCTGTGGTATTGTATGAGGAAGTCAGGAGTGGCAGAGAAGTACGTAAAAGTTGTACAGGATATGTACAAGGGAACTGTGACAGTGGTGAGGTCTGCAGTAGGAGTGATGTATGCATTCAAGTTGGAGGTGGAATTACATCAGGGATCAGCTCTGAGTCCTTTCTTATTTGCAATGGTGATGGACAGGTTGACAGACGAGATTAGACAGGAGTCCACGTGGACTATGATGTTTGCTGATGACATTGTGATCTGTAGTGATAGTAGGGAACAGATTGAGGAGACCCTGGAGAGGGGGAGATATGCTCTAAAGAGGAGAAGAATGAAGGTCAGTAAGAACAACACAGAATACATGTGTGTAAATAAGAGGGAGGTCAGTGGAATGGTGAGGATGCAGGGTGCAGAGTTGGCGAAGGTGGATGAGTTTAAATACCTGGGATCAACAGTACAGAGTAATGGGGAGTGTGGAAGAGAAGTGAAAAAGAGAGTGCAGGCAGGGTGGAATGGGGGGAGAAGAGTGTCAGGAGTGATTTGTGACAGAAGGGTATCAACAAGAGTGAAAGGGAAGGTCTACAGGACGGTAGTGAGACCAGCTATGTTATACGAGTTGGAGACAGTGGCACTAATCAGAAAGCAGGAGACAGAGCTGGATATGGCAGAGTTAAAGATGCTAAGATTTGCATTGGGTGTGACGAGGATGGATAGGATTAGAAATGAGGACATTAGAGGGTCAGCTCAAGTTGGACGGTTGGGAGGCAAAGTCAGAGAGGCGAGATTGTGTTGTTTGGACATGTGCAGAGGAGAAATGAGGGGTATATTGGGAGAAGGATGCTAAGGATAGAGCTGCCAGGGAAGAGTAAAAGAGGAAGGCCTAAACAAAGGTTTATGGATGTGGTGAGAGAGGACATGCAAGTGATGGGTGTAACAGAACAAGATGCAGAGGACAGAAAGATATGAAAGAAGATGATCAGCTGTGGCAACCCCTAACAGGAGCAGCCAAAAGAAGTAGAAGATTAGATTGTTAAAATGCATCGGCAACATGCAACTCAAATTAGCAGAATGGTTACATGTACATCATTAGTGTCAGATGTAGAATCATGCCAACTGGAGGCTGCAGAGCTTAGTTGGGTGGAAAACATCTCAGATGTGAATAATTTTCTGAGATAGTATTAAATAAGTAGTCTTATTCATTTTCTGAACTCTTTTGGTGAAAAAGATTGAAGCTATCCTCACAACGCTTAGTGGAGAACACAATGAGAGAGACTCTTTATCACAGGAGTCAGCTCTTACAACAACAACAACATTTATTTATATAGCACATTTTCATACAAATAATGTAGCTCAAGCCATTATTACAGGAACAATTTAAACACATCAGTTACCTAATAAATGTTAAATAGTATGAAACAAAACTAGAAAATATAACAACATTTACAGAAATAAACACAGCTATTTAAATGAACAATAATAATGAGGCACATTCATTTTATTGTTACTGCTCCAGTGGAAGAATTTTAAAAATGTTTAAATGAAATAAAAAAAATAAATAAATAAAGATAATGGAAAATATACCATTTGGTAGTGGTTGTGAGAAAACCAAAAGATGTCAGTGAACATGATTCCTCTAGAAAATAAAAATCTGGTTTGGGTCAGCATTCTTTTGAATAAGCAAAGTCTGACTGACTTCTGTGAAGTCCCAACCCACTCATATCTGCTACTGCCAGTGCTGGAAAATGGTGTCCCACAAGGGTAGATATTTCAGTGACTTGACTATCACAACTAAAAATTGTAGTGGGCATTCTGAAGAAACTTAAAGAGATTATGTTAAGGCTTGAATTGTTTTAAACAAAATAAATGTTTAATTGGATATAAAGAAGCCTCATCTTGTGCAGTGTTTGTTTTGCAGCAGTAGTGCCATGAGTATCTCTTTGAATAGTTATCAAATTTGTTGGGGTTGTAAAGCATTAACAAAAATGTCATTGATTGAGAGTTCTGCCAATGTAGTACAGAATCGGCCAGGGACACGTTTGGAATTTGTTTAAAATTAGTTATAGTCTGAAAAGTCCATGTAGATACACTATACCAGTAACAACAAGAATGGTTTGAATGGATTTGTGACTAAACAGCCCACTAATATGTGAAGCATGACAACACAACACACCACATGATCTCCACATAATATGAGTGGCAATGTACATATCAAATTTAAACAATATGATTATAGCAGTTCAATGCTAACTTCAAAATGGTGGTTACCATTCAAGGAAATAAAATCTCAAATTGCTTTGTCAAAATAACAATAAAATTAATGAACTAATTGAAATAAACATACAAAAATTACAGACTCAAGATTTATGCAGAATAAAGGCTCAAAATCACGACTGACAACGTACATGTCAATGAAAGCTGTATTTCAAACAGAAAATTGTTGGTTCAATAGAGCAAGAACTATGGGAGATTTTTATTGCTTCTGTGATCTTTTCCTGAAGCTCCTCAGGTCACAAACTTGTCATTATCTTCATTTGTGCTGTATCTTTCTGTTTGATACAGCTTCGTGGATTGATCAAGAAAGTTCAGTCACACTGTAAAGTGCCTGCTTACCCAGTAGCAAAAGGAAATCTTTCTTTTCAATAGAAGGAGACATACATCATGGTGAGTTTTGAAGTTGTAACCTGGGCCAAGTCATTATCACTCTTGATTGCTTGGTTAAATTTAATTGAATTTATTAGGTGTGGATTAAATAAAATACTTTTGATGGTACTCGCCTTTTGACAGACTTCTTCTCCAGGCTGTGACCATTACTCAAGAATTCATAATTCTATGAACATTTTATATTTTTTTCTGTGCTTGGCTTTTTGTTTCCTTTTGTAATTGAAAGTCAGTCCCAAAGTTGTACATTATCTTTTTTACCAATAAATCTCAAATTTCAACAAGGGGTGCATAAACGGGTACATACTGGTATCATGTTCACAACAATGCTCTAGAAAAGAGCCATCTACTAGTCCACCCAGGCAGTGTTTTGCCTGAATGTAATTGTATCTCAGTGGTCAGAGTTTCATGGGGAAACTCTCCCATTAAATGTTGTTTTACCAGAGCACTGATGGTTTTTATTGAAACACAAAACCAGCTTCACTCTAATGTTTTTGTATTGTGGTGCTCAAAGTTTCATGAGGGCCATCCCTTATCTGCTCTTTGATTGAATGTTAGAGTCATGCTTGTAATTTGGCACAACCTCAAGCACAGCATCCAGCGATATCCAGTAGATAGCTTGTGCAGAGAGCATCTATAATAATCACAAGTAAAGCAAACACTGTGTGCTAAAGTCCTCATTACAGCATGTAAACATCACATGCTCAGTACCTGCTATATGACGAAATCTAATGTAGTTCAGCATTAAAACACCATTTCTTTACCCAATTTTCTAACCCATTCCTCCAGGTCATAGTTTCGCAGCTTTTCAAGGACCAAAAGAAGAAACATTAATATTAAAACCAGGAAGACAGAAAGCCAAAATGTTAGACAAAACTCAAGGTCAAAAATAAATATTTAAAGGTCAGAACTCCTAAATATATCAAGAATCACACACAGATGGTTTTTGTTTGAGTATCCACCATCTCAGACATCATTTAGCATGCAGCGCTGGCTTATAAATAGTTGTGCTGATGATGTCTTGCATTGCAACCTGTATAAACAAAACCTTTAGCAACCCTGATAATGGGCAATGCATAAAATATTGGATATTAGTTAATGTCAGAATTTAAATTATTCTAACAGGTTGGTAACTTACTCTTCAATGCCATCACCATGATTATTACTGCCATTGCCACAAAGAGACAAACTCCACATCCCATAACTATTAAAAAGGTTTTCTTCTTCACTGCTAAATAAAAAAAGAAAAGGAAACCAAGTCAATGACAATTAATAAATAATTATATATAAAATCAAGTACTGTGTTCTGTAAACTATCACAGTTCTTTTTTTAGGTTATTTTATTGTTGTATTATGATATCCTTACTGATGGCAGTATGATATAATATTTTCCATTTATATTTGTCTTACTGCTCTCTTATCATGAGCAGAGCTGAAAGAAAGTAATCTATTTTAAATTGTGTGGCGAGTGGCTCGGGGTGTACCCAGCCAGGACGCCCAGGAGGACCGGAGGAGGGCTTATGCCTCCTCCAGACCACAAGGGGGCGACCGTCCTGGTGGCTTTGGGGACCACGGGAACAGAGCTTAGAAGCTCAACCCTATAGGGGCCAGTGGTCACCACCAGGGGGCGCCCCAATGCCTGAGGAGCTCTGGTGTGGCGGAAGTGCTGGGGGGAAGAAGACCAGGGACACCCGGAGTGCTTCCAGGTGGGCAGCCGGTACTTCCGCCACACTGGGGAGTGTCGGTGGAAGCTAATCAGGAGGCACCTGGAGTACATCAGGGTGTGAATAAAAGGGGCCACCTCCCTCCATTCGAGGGCTGGAGTCGGGAGTGTAAAGGACGAGGTCTTGGTGGAAAGGAGTGGAGGCAGCCTGAAGAGTGAAAGATGCATTGTGAGGCCTGGACTTTGGGGGAGTTTTGGGGTTGTGTGCTTCACTTCTGTAAATATACTGTAAATAAACGTGTGTTGGGTGAGTAACACAATGTCTGCCTGTCTGTGTCTGGGCTGTCTTCCACAATTGGTAATTACTTTTCTCAAATTATAATAAGATAAATATTACTTCCAGAAAAAAGTAATCTCGTTACAAGTTAAGCTACTTTTACATTGCTCTCAAACTCATTTAAATATGTACAGTTTGACAATAAAACCCAGTACACTGTATTTGTTTCTTAGAGAAAATAAGCAATAAAAACAAGCCTGAATTTAGATAAGTTAACTACGTAAGTGTGTTACACTAGCCACGGGTCAGCAAGCTGACAAAATGAATTCTTTAATTAAAAAAAAAATCTTAATAATTAGTAGTAAAATAGTCTTAACCATTCAAACAAATGCAAACATGGAGTCAACAAATGTCCAAATTATTTTAACTTGTGGCTGGCAGACAAGAGCACTTATTTATTGACTGAGTGCTTGTTTTATCTTGGTAGAGTAATATATATATTGCTCTACTTTCCCCTATTGTATTATTAAATATGTAGCCTTAGAATGCCTAATCTCACAGACTTACCGCTGTATATAACTTCTCCCCACCTTCCCTTCTATATCTATAACCTCAGGCAATTAGATGTAGTAAAAAGACAAGCAGGAGTTAAGTTACACATAAAATAATGTATTACTGATAATATTCATAAATAATAACAAAATGCAAAGTACATTTGAATATTGGCAGCCATACAACCTGATAAAATGGTGATGTGTAATTCAGGTGGCACACAGACTTGCAGTTACTTAAAATCTCTCTAGTTAAGGCATCATTGGTGCTCAGCTTTCAGCCACATGTCTGTTCAATATGGCTGTTGAGCTGTGCTCTTCATTGTGTTGTCTTCATCATCACAGGTTAGCAAGAGAGATGCTTCTTCCATCATATGTTGGTTAGAGAGAGAGAATGTGGTTGAGCAAGCAGATTTATAGGTTTTCTGTCCAACTCCCTACAGCGAATAGGATATCATGGTACTTGAAGGCCTCTGAGACAAGCCAATTCCAAACAGCCATACCTCAGACCAATGAGTGAAATAGAACATCTTATCTCCTGCCCCCCCAAGACCATATATTACGCTAACCTGGCTTTGTGTGGGGGATGGGAGAAAAGACTTTAGCAAAGAAATGCTCATCAAGCTGGTTTAAGACACATCCCCCAAATCCTGTCGTAAAATTACAAAGAAAAGTCGTAAACATGGGGGAGATAAACAAGAATGCCTCTCACCAAGGTACCACTAAATTACATTGGTTTGCCTAAATTATAAATAAAGACATACAAAAGTGCTATACAAGTAGTGTGATGACCAGGTGACAGTGCCAGCATGTCGCAGTATTCCAGAATGAATCCAGGGGATGTGAAGTTACTGAGTGCAGAAGTGCAGTGAAACATATTTGGGTTCCATGGCGGTGTAGGATTTAAAAAAAAAATAGTGTGGCTCAGGCTGTCTGGGTGTGGTTGTGGTTGTTTGCAACTGTAAAGCTCTGCAGCCACTGAGTGTTTAATTAGGAAACTGGCTAGTTGTATTTGCATGAATACATGATTAGTTCAGCCGTTTTCCTCTTTGGCATTCCACAGGTTGTTAAAGCACCTGCACCCACAAAGTATAAAGAAGCCTGAATAGAAAAAAATGAGAAGTCAAAAAGGAAAAAAAAAAAAAGAATGTTGACAGAGACAATCCTACTGGATTTTTAAGTATACTATGGGAAACTACATTTCTACTTTGATACTGACTTTTCCCCATTACTTGGGAGATATTGTAATAAGAGAAAGGACTGAGAGAAATATGGAAGACAGATCAAGGATGAGATCTCATTTAACAAGAAAGAATAAAATTGGGCATTGCCACGGACTGGAGCCTTAGTGGTCAAGAGTTGACCTCTCTGTGAGCAAGAGTTACAACACATATGGGGTACAGTCATTCCTGCTGAACATCCAGGGAGAGTCTGGAGATTAGTCTTCTGATGCCAGTGTGAATGTAATAGGAAGAGGGAGCCAGACTTGTCCATTCCAGCAATGACTAGCTGGAGTGGCTGGCAACACAAGCCAGTTTAAAAGGGTGTCCATACTTGCTGATATCTGCTCTTGCTAAGCACACCTGGTGAGTGAATGGGGGCTGACAAGATTAAGGGAGGCAGGGTGGCTAAGAGAACAGTAAGAGAAACAACTGGTTTTATTCCCTTGATGTTCACTCCTGTTTTTTCATCCATGGAGGAAACACTTGTTTTTATCATGAAGTATTTATTTAATGTACTGCACTGCACTTTATTTATTTTATTGGACACTGAATGTTTAAATAAACTGTGCAGCACACTGATTTGCACCAGCCTTCATTATTCATGTGTCCTCAGTGTCCTAGCCATCCTAGTCAAGACTATTGATATCAGGGTGTAAAGAGAGAGTACCAGCTCTGGACAACCTGGGAATCACAAGGAGAATCTGTGCACCTGGTAAACTTTAAAAGTGACTACGTGCAGTGGATCAGTTGAGAAGGCAAAAATTAGGAGTCCTAATACTTACTGAGCTGTGATGAGTTGGGTGCTAGCCCATAATCATTACAAGTGTACATGAAGAGGGGACTACGCAAGGTGAGCACAACGTGTCTTAGTTGTCTGGGTATTTATGTCTTGCTTTGCAGGAAAATTTCCATAGGCTTACTAAAGTTCAGCCCTGTGCTTGCTTTTGAGTAACAAAATCACTGCATTCATTTTCAAAGGGCTAAAAGTGATCATCCTGTGTGGTGTATGTAGCGATTTTACTGAACGCATGTGCATTTAGTAATTATCTTACATTCACTAACAGTTTTGAGTAGAATATGTTTTCATAATTCATAAAGCTGTTTTTTTTTCTTTCTTCAATAATTGAATTGTCATCTACACATGGTAATTGCAACACCATTCAACATTCTGAGTTACAAGGTTTAATATATGCGGTATGCTTATTTAGGGACTTTCATGGTGCCAGGATTTTTCATTTCTCAATAATTCACTTTAAACACCTCACAGAATGCACATTTATGTACAATATGAAATGCAGAAAAATCTGGAATACCCTTTGTGTGTTTTGCCATGACAGCAAACAGCTGATCAACCACCAGCAAGGTATCAAAGTGTTTGATTTTAAAAAGTCTCCTAAAAAAAAAAGAGCCCGCTCTGCCCTTTCTTCTACAGTTCCTCTGTGTTACAAGACCGGTTGATGTGGACCCCCAAGTACTCTTAGGCATGAACCACCTCTATATACACATAAGGGCTCTTTTGTGTGGTGAAAGTCAATAAACAGTTTATAGTTTTATCAACATTTATCTTGAACACATAAAAAATGGTTCTATGGAAAGGCTTAGAGACTCATTTGGTCAGCTTCCATTTGTTTCATATTAGTGACAAACAATGCCAAATGGAGATAAGATGTTTGTACCACCGGTAGTACTGGTGATCAGTGAGAGCTTTGGTCAGAAAATTCTGATGAGGTCCGTTTCTTCCAAACTTTAGTCTTTTTTATTTAAAGCTAAGTTATTAGTTCTCTCATTTATTATTCATGCAATTGTAAGGCATTTTCATGAAATACATACTGTAATAACAACCAGTCACATTTACTTCTCAACTGAAAATCATCAGTTTTTTAAACTGCATACTGCTTATTTTAATTTATAAATTTTTGTTCAAACAAACCAGTATGACCTCAATTTGCAGCACTCTTAAAAGCAATTTAATTACAATAGCAATTCACATCGGGAATATTTGTCTTTCTGTATTGCACCAGTAAATTTATAACATTAAGGCAGTTGTTATAATAAGTTTGTAACCTGAGAATAGAAAATAAGTATGGACCAGGATCTGTTTCAATAAGTTTATAGCCTTGGAAAGGAAAGCACTTCCAGGGCCATAGAAATATCAAAGACTCTGAACAAAGCCATTAATCATAAGGATGGCCAGCCAATCAAATGTGTTCAATGTCACATGTCCCAAGCCCCCCACGAAAATTTTAACATAAATATGTGTTGTCTGAGGGAGCAAAAGGAGGCAACAGAAGGCAGCAACAACATAGAAAGCAAAGTCAGAGATTAAGATGTGTGTGACCATTTCATCTGGACGTCGGAGAATTTAACCTTTGAATAACATTGATTGTTAAATCAATATGCCACTCAGGACAACATCCACTCCTGATATTGCTAATTTTTCAGTAAGCTTTTTTAAGACTATATACATCCAGACTTTGCTATATATTTGTTTTCTATTATATCTTCTCCTATTTGGTGCTTCTTATACTTTAATAAATACCATGTTGCTTTTAAATGTCTATACTTTGTCTTTATAACTTGAGTGATTGAAATAAATACTAGGACATTTAGTGTGGGAAATTTAACACTTTCTTGGCCTCAGAATTATCATGGCTGAGAGGTTGCTCCTCAATATGTAGCGTAGAAGTAAAACACTATTGGTAGAAAAGTGGTCGTATAGCTGAAGTGATTGAGCCTAGTGCTGGAGATGGCGAGTCCCTATGTAGAGTAATAAGGGTGATAAGTATTTGGCATCACTCTTACACATACTGATGTGAAGGGGTCCTATGTGGAATATGGAAATGTGACTGGTGATGGGTACCACTTGAGGCTTTGCCTGAATAAGATCTCTATGTGTATGTGTGTGCATCTGTGTTCGTACGTTATTCTTTAAGTGCAGGTGTAGACCAATCTATTAACATATTGGGTAAGTCCCACATATTCCATGATAATACTTAGCTTATGGAATTTAAAGCTTGGTGGTCATTTTGTCATAAACTCAGGTTTGCTGAGATAGTTGATTGTTGGGGAAAAAACTGACCATCCAGATAAAAATGAAGTAGGACAACTGGTTTTACAGCTTCACCAGACTGCTGCGCTCATTTGTTGTACATCTGCCCATACTCAAGCTCAGATAGCAGATTTAAAGATTTAAAATGATGAATAACTTAACCTTTGAATTAAATTATTTTCTAATCATCACTGAAACCCAAACATAATTATAAATTAGTCACTGCCTAGAGCTTATCATTTCCTTGAGGCCTCTCATTTATTTGTGGATCCTCAGGCTTGGGAGAAAGCACATGCAGCATATTTCAAACAGTGTGCAAGAAATTAACATAACTTTAAAAACTGTACTGCACTTGCTGAGAGACATCTTCTCCCCCAAACATTTTTGAGTCTTGGTAAGTATCAGGGGGGTATTGTGGAGATTTTTTTTTGTGAGTGACTATAATAAAGAGATAAGACAGACAGTTTTACAATGCAATTTTGAGTCTTTAGATACAATTGCTGCTCATGATTTGACTATGAAGGGTACAAGATACAAGAACAACATGTTTGTGGTGATCAGCAAAAATGATGGAGGGATCATCTTGCTAAAATCTCAATGATACTCATTCACGAACATTCTGCTGTCTATAACAGAGAATCACCAGTCTGTTTGTTATGCTGATGTAGGATCTCAAAGTCTTAGGTTCACACCAATGCAAAAATGCACAATTGTATTAACCAGGAAAGCCTCCTTGATCATTACCCAATGCCAGAATATGAAATGAATGGTATATCACTGATTGTTCTTCACCACTGCTTGCCCTCAATATAGTATCCCCTAGATTAGTTAAAGAGATTCAGGAAGTTTGTTCTGTAACCCTTGCCAAATCTCAAAGCAGAGGTGCTAAAGCAGCTTCTGGAAAGCCAGCAGGGAAGTGCTGTGGGAAACAAAGAAGACCTGAACAAAGTAAATATTGCTGAGCTGTGGCAACCTGTTCATTACAGAAAACATCTTTGTTTGTTACCAGAAACAGAACAATCTTACAAGTTCTGCATTGTTGTGAAAGTGACTGACATTTTCTGAACATTTTGGTATGAATAGGTATTTCAGAAGGCTTGTTGCAATCAACCTAAAGAGGAGGACAAAAACCAACAGGAAGAAGATGGCGTCAAAAAGGACTCAAATTCTGTCCAGAAGAAAGCAGCCACTGCACAACCACGTTTCCTCCCTGCTCTGAAAGCTGCTGAATTTTGAATTACACTTCATTTAGTTAAATGAGTCAGACACAGACATTTTTATAATCAAACCTGTTTGTTTGAAATAATTTAAAGTTCAAGCAACGTAATAGGATGCATTATAAATTGTTTTCTGTGTGAACTGCATATCCCAGGAAAGTAACTGCATACATTTTTGGAATTAATTTAAATTGAACTTAAATTCACTTTAGCTTGTACCTCACTCTTCTTCTTTCTTTAAACATAATTTCACTGCTTTAACTTTACTATGTTAATTTTTGTTACCTACACATACAGGAATTAAGTTTGTAAACACAGCAGCCATAAACTGAACTTTCAAAAAACATGGAGTTGAACCAAACTTTCAGCAATGAAATGTGGGTTCTCTGTCTACCAAGTCAGACAGCTTCATGAAGTGCATTTTAAAGTACCTTTGGTAGAGTATTCTGTTTGGCCAAAATGAGCCTAACTAATAAAACTGTATTTTTAATATGCACATGCCTATGTAAATCTGATTCATGAACCCTTAAAAGCACTTTACACTAAAAAAAAAAAATGAACCGGACATACTCGGAAAAAACACATAATTGAATTGTGCATTGTCAAAATGATTTTTTTTTTATTTTATAACAACAAACCAACTAACACTATTTCTACAACTTGTATAAATGTAAGATACCTATTCAGTCAACCTAATTTGTCAGATTATTTCAACACTAAATAAATAGTTCTAACATAACTTTGATATGCTCTGCTTAGCGCAGGGTTTAACAGGGATGTTTTTAAGTGTTGAAAAGTGAAGTGTTGGTTTATGTTTAAAGATAAATTACTTGTTGATCCTTATGCTGAAGACAAGTCAGCAGAAAGACCAGGCATTTATTGCAGCTTCATGCTATGGAACTCCATACCTCTCTATATTCAACAGTTAGCTATTTAAACATAACTTGTAGATCTTTTTAAACAGATTTAGGTGCTGATAGAGTTTTATTGCAATTTATAATGTTTTACTTTTGTATCTGTTTTATTTCTGTGTGCCTCTGCTTTAACTTTTTTATGAAAAATTATTAGTGTTTCTTAATAAAATATATAATAATAATACTCCATCCATTATCCAACCCGCTATATCCTAACTACAGGGTCACGGGGGTCTGCTGGAGCCAATTCCAGCCAACACAGGGCACAAGGCAGGGAAACAAATCCCTGGGCAGGGCGCCAGCCCACTGCAATAATAATAATAATAATAATAATAATAATAATAATAATAATAATAATAATGAAATTGGTTCTTTGGGCTTTGAAAAACCTCCTAATATTTGAGAAACAGGACAAGAAAAATCCTAAACTTAGCCTATGTGATTGTATTGAGTAAGAGTTCTTTAAAAATTAGCAACCCACTAGTATTGTACAAATCTGTCATCATCAATGTATTATGTTATCTACTAAGGAGCTTTGAAGAACCATATTGTGGATGGTTCTGTTATTGCGGCGCTCAGAAGAATTGCTTTGGAACCTTGATTTTTAAAAGTGTATTGCGGAAACAAGCATATTTTTGAGAACTGGTTATTTTCCTAGATAGATAGTGTAAGAAAGATGCTATATAGCGCCCGACCTGACACAGATTAGACAAGGAGGCACGTGTAAAATTAAATACATTTTTATTTTTCTTCAGCTGTGAGACACGTCTTCCCCGTGTCCCACTAGCCCAACACAGTCCCAAGCACACAATAAACACTTTCTTCTCCTCTTTTTCTCAATCCACCACTCCTCACCAAGCTTCGTCCTCCTTCCACCCAACTCTGGCCCCTGAGTGGTGGTCGCTGGCTCCCTTTATAGTTCAGCCGGAAGTGCTCCAGGTGCTTGATCCCTGATTTCCGGCTGCACTTCCAAGTATGATGAATTGGCTGCCCACACGGGCTCAGGAGTCCCGAATACAGCGCCCCCTGGCAGTACCTGCGGGACCCAAAAGGGCTGCATCCAATTGCAATTCCCAGGATGCCCTGCGGGAACCTGAGACACTGTTCCACCCTAGGGAGGTGGCCAACTAGCGTTCAGGGGGAAGTATTGCAATGTCCATGGCTGTTCCCCCTGAATATACTGTGCAGGGGCGTCCCGGCTAGTTAAGGACGCCAAGCCCATGTCACAATAGATAGATAGATAGATAGATAGATAGATAGATAGATAGATAGATAGATAGATAGATAGATAGATAGATAGATAGATAGATAGGAAATGCACTATATAATAAGTAAGTAAGTAAGTAGAATTTATTTATGAAGTGCCTTTCACAGACATGGCATCACAAAGCGCTGTACAACAAAAACCACATAAAAGTGCAATTCAAATATAACAAGACAAGACAAATAGAAAGATAAAACAGAATAAAAAAACATAACTAAATTTAAACTATAAGACCACTCCAGAGCCTTGTGGCAATGGACTGAAAACCACAATCTCCACATAGCTTAGGCTGAGTATGAGGGATGACTACGAGGCCCTGAGTGCCCATCAGACTGTATGGTGATGCAGGAGGCCAGTCATATACATAGGGGGCTTGTCTGCAGAGAGCTCTATAGGTAGGCACCACCATTTTGAAGGAAATTCTGTAATAGACCAGAAGCCAGTACAATTCATACAAGATGAGAGTGATATGCGCCCTCCAAGTAGATCGAGTCAAAAGCCTAGCAGCTGCATTTTGGACTAACTGTAGCCGAGAAAGGGATGATCCACTCAGATCAGTACACAGGGCATTACAATAGTCAAGACACGAGGAGATAAAAGCATGTACAAGCATCTCTAGTTTTGGAGTATGGCCCTCAGTTTAGAAAGGTGTCTTAAATGAAGGAAACAAAGAGTGGATAATAGGTGATACATGTGAATATCAAGTTAAAGACTGATTGAAAATGACCTCCAGATTACATAAATTCAATTTGGCAATTGGAAAGACAGAGGCCTTCTTAAAACTAATCTTAGAGTGAAGGCTAGAAGGAGCAACAATTAGACCCTCAGTCTTTGAGTTCAACTGCGAGTAGATCTTACAAAGCCAATTATTAATCTGTGACAAGCAGTCAACCAAAGGAACAATTTTTCAATTTGATTTGGTTTAAATGAGATAGAAGTCCTCCATGCCCCCGGTTTGTTAGTGTTATATTATAAAACCACCTTGTAATCATACAGTACATTTTTCACTTGCATACAGTAGGTCTTGCTATCAACGTTTTTTTTTTTTTTTAAATGGATAATCTGCTGTTTAAGTTTTAAAAAACAAGACTTTGAAGTGCATTGATATCACAAAAAAGCAGGTTTTAGAAGACCAGAGCTACCTTACTGGACAAAACATGATTTTAATAAAAATAAATAATCGAGCCTTTTAAATCTCAGAAATTGTTTTTTTTTTTTTTTGCTTCTTTTGATAGATATTTACACAGAAACACTTGTATTCACCACAAAATATAGCTGAAATCACAAAAAATTAAATAAAATATTAAAATGTGATGTACATTTTCTAATACTTTGTCAAAAAATGTTTCAGTATGTATCTGACTGACGAAGCTGCTTGGATGAGCAGTGAAACATAACTACCTAACAAGAAAGAAGTCCAGTTGCCATGACTCAACTACCAGTATAATTTCACCTGGATGACTGAGAATCTACACAGACATGTTTCAGTATGTAATTGGTTTGATTTATCTTGTCGTTTTTGTAATCTGCGAGCAAGTTACGTTTGTCTATGGTTTACATTTCCTTTTTCATATCTGTATATAAAACGGGACTCATTGATAAAACATGTCATTAATGATGGAAAAATTAATAAATAAATAAAAAAAGGAATATAAATGGTTCAACATGGTGGCGCAGTTGTTAGTGTTGTTGCTACACAGGCTCAAGACATTGGTATGATATATCTTTGTGTGTCTCTGCACGTTCTACAGGCCGTTAAAAACCCCTTAAAACAGCATCTACACTGATGAACAGTGGCTGCCTATAGCGCAGGATCTTGTGTTAATGAAGCTGGGAAATCAGAGCTAATTTACCTAAATGTGTCAATTTTGAAATAATAATAATACATTTTATTTATATAGTCCATTTCCCATCCTAAATAAATAAATGCTTCACCTAAATAATTGAACAGCAGGATATCTACAGCACTGGATATAAGAAACCAAATTAAGATAAATACAGAAAACACAATGCTTTGAAATCGAATAAGAGACAATAAATAGGAATAAAACACAACTATATATATATATATATATATATATATATATATATATATATATATATATATATATATATATATATATATATATATATATATATATAACAAAAACCATGAACAAATAATGTCAAATTTGATACAAACCCAAATCCTTCCGAGCACCTGAATGGAGAAGTAAACTTAAAAGGCCCAAAATGTCAAGTCAGTTCAATGCCATCCTGAATAAATGAGTCGGTGTTTTTTTTTTTCTTTTTTCCAAAAAATGAATCTCATTAATTTAGGAAGTTTGTTCCCAAGTCTTGGTGTTATCTGTCACCCATAGAGCACGACTGCCAAAATCGGTGGACTTTATGGACTAACAGCAGCATAGTGCTGGAGATGGTCACTGATCTCGTCACATGCAAAGCCATTTAAAGCTTTTTAGGTTGATAATAAAGTTTTATACTCAGTCTTATAAGACACAGAGAGCAAGTGAAGACAGAACAAGATGGGGATTTCCAATTAAAACATTTAAATACAAAGCAGACATTGAACATATGTTTGTAAATCTGATTCTTAAGCACTCAAAATTGAAAAAAAAAGAACATGAAAAAAAATTATGTGCAGTGTTTACAAATAATTGGGTTCTGTTTCATCAACATCACCTATTGTTTGCATTATTTTAATAAGAACATATAGTAACATATAAAGTATCTATCTATCTATCTATCTATCTATCTATCTATCTATCTATCTATCTATCTATCTATCTATCTATCTATCTATCTATCTATCTAGCATTACTTATACAATTAGTATAAATATAAGGTGTAAATTCAATTAACCTACCCCATCAAATTATTTCAACACTAAGGAAACAGTTGTAACATAATTTTGTTAGGATGACATGGTGGTGCAGTGGGTAGTGCTGCTGCCTCGCAGTTAGGAGATCTGGGTTCACTTCCCACGTCCACCTTGTGTGGAGTTTGCATGTTCTCCCTGTGTCTGCTTGGGTTTCTGCCTACAGTCCAAAAACATGCAGGTTAGGTGCATTGGTGATCCCAAATTGTCCCAACTGTTCCCTGTGGTGGGCTAGCGCCCTGCCTGGAGTTTGTTTCCTGCTCTTGAGCCCTGTGTTGGCTGGGATTGGCTCCAGCAGACCCCCATGACCGTGTAGTTAGGATATAGCAGGTTGGATAATTTTGTTATGCCTGCTCAGCACAGGGTACATCGTGAGGCATCAGTTCATCACCAGACAGGGATTTAAAGGGGCATTAAGTGTACTGGTAATATTGAATTGTCCCAGTTAGTCCATGTCAGCCCTGCAATAAGTCATTGCATTTTCCCAGATGTTTTGCCTGCTTAGCAGGGCAAAACAAAAGGACTTTGAATTTAAATATTCTGCTTCTAGACCATGGTAGGCTATAAATCACCAGCCAGGTCAGGTGAGGAAATGAGTCTGACAGAAAACCCAGCACGGTACTTGCCTGAGGACATTTGTTTTGTCATAACAGAAACGAAAACCTATAACTGTCTCAAAATAGAACACAAAAGGTACTGTATAACCCACAATTACACCCAACACATGCAACAGTCAAGTCTTTTTTTTTTCTGCAGTTCTCTATTTCTTCTGCTTCTGATATTGTCAACCAGTCCACTTACACACAGAGGTCTGATGAGCTGTCTAACAAGTCCATAAGCTCCTGATGAGCTCATCAACCCCATCAAAATGAGGGACCCCTCCCCTGGACTGATCACAGAATGTTAGATTTATATTACTTAAAGAAATGGAATAATTTATGTTGACCGAAAATTAGTTCAGTTGAAACATACATTTAGTTGAAAATCTAAACATCAATTACCAAAATGTGGCCATTTTGAAATCAGAGATTTCTGATTAAAATATTTAAATTAATGCAAACAGGGTTGTATCATATTCCCAGAATCTTCAGAAACAGCATGTCACAACGTTCAACCAGATATGTCGATATAATACTTTACATATCATTTTGTATTAATAAAGATGATTTCCTGAAACTTTTGAATCGCGTCAATTGCTAAAAGGTAGTTTCAGGTATAGACTATTATTCTCAGATTATTTTATCCGAAATTCTTGCCGTCTTACAATTCTGCCAATTCGCCACTTAGTAACGTTTTTCTTTTCCATTTCTTTTTTTTTTTTTTGTTCGAAATTATTATTTACGACGGCGCTTGCACAAAAGTATTAGGTTAAATAAGAACTGAGTTTCTATAAAAACGTATATTGTGAAAGGATGTTTAACCAAACCATTTTGTGACGGAAAGGTTGGAAAATATACCAGTTAAATTGATGCATAAATGTGTAATTCATTGTGGCAATATTGCATTAGGCAAATACTGTACGTTTTTCTGATCTGCTGAAGTTCAGTGTTGCGGTAGCTAAATGATACATTTTTAAATAATTCGCTTGAGTGTAAAAACATGTTGAGAAAAAAAGATTTTTATTTATGCATTGGTTTCACCATGTTTTTTCTTTTGCTTCTGCTAAAACAAACTAAATATCTTTACTTGTACCTGATCGTTGAGCATTGTAGGGTCTCTTTCCACCGGAAAGCTTTATATCTGCATAGGTTACTTCTGTGTCCATCTGAGGTTTCTCGGAGTAAAAAATGAGACGGAGCTTTAAAAGAAGACACCAAATCTGAACTGCACCTTATATGTTCACGCAGGAAGTTAAAGTTGTGATATGAACTTAATTCTTTTCCCCAACCTATGTATTTCAAACGGTAGCGAGCACCTAAAATCTTTAATACTGAAATGATAGAGTAAGTCTGCTCTTGCAAGTTCTGCATTTTTTAATGAATGTGAAAGTCTGGAAACCTGACACGCATTTTAATGTTACTAAAGACGACTTAATTTTAAAATACACTGAAAATTGCATTTTTAATCAATTCACTTTTCCCTGTCAGAAAAAAACTACTTTAATAAGAGAGTGTATGAAACTAATGGATAGAAATTGATGATAAATGGAAAAAAATAAGTGTATCCCTGTTTTGCCTCTTAGCACTATTTGACAAAAATTGGAGTGGAGGATACAATTATATATGTGCTCCACAAGGCTTACTTTCACCTGGACAAAGCTGATCACATTGTGAGGATTTTGTTTTGCTTTTTCCATCCATCCATTATCCAACCCGCTATATCCTAACTACAGGGTCACGGAGGTCTGCTGGTGTCAATCCCAGCCAACACAGGGCGCAAGGCAGGAAACAAACCCAGGGCACACACACGGGACAATTTAGGACCACCAATACACCTAACCTGCATATCATTAGACTGTGGGAGGAAACCCACGCAGACACGGGGAGAACATGCAAACTCCACGCAGAGAGGGCTCGGGAAGCGAACCCGGGTCTCCTAACTGCGAGGCAGCAGCACTACCCACTGCGCCACCATGCCGCTCATTTTTTTTTTTTTTTTTTTTTTTATTTTTGGTTGTTTTTTTATTTCTCCACCACTGTCAACACCATCCAGCCATACTTGTTAAGGGGCAAACTCAGAGGTATTCACGTGGGTGAGCCTGTGGTGATGGACTATCTGTTGAGTGGGAGGGAGTGGTGGGTCCTAACAGTAGGTTATGAGTTACCAGTACTTTGCTTCTAGGCTTTAAATATATATGCTATCAAAAATGTTAGAAGAGTGGAAAATTCTAGATTAGTTTAGGTGACTTTACGAAAATGTTGCATGACAAAGGCAGGTATTGTGGTTTCACATGTCTTAGAGTAGTATTGTGAAAGAGTGAGAGAGTGTTACATTAAACAGAAGACTAGAGCCTTCATTTTAGCTTTCAAAAACTGACAGTGTTGAATACTGTAATGTTTAAATGGATAGAGATTTGGATTTTTTCTGTTGGAAAGTGAAAGGTTAAATGGTTCCATTAAGAGTGAATAAATACTCTATGTCACCATCTGTCTAAAGACATTATTAAAATCAGAGCACAAATATAAAAAATATGTTATGTATTTTAAAACTTAATTATTGTTGGTTCCGCTATACCATCTTGCCCCCACCAGCTTTTCTTCTCAACAGATAGATAGATAGATAGATAGATAGATAGATAGATAGATAGATAGATAGATAGATAGATAGATAGATAGATAGATAGATAGATAGATAGATAGATAGATAGATAGATCACCAGAATTACTGAAAAGAAAGAAAATTTAAAGAGAAAGAAAAGACAACTCATGACCTGGCAGTCTCATTCCCCCTGAGGCTATACAGGTATATTGTTCAACTCAAATATGGCTTCCAAATGAGCAGTTTCCTTACCTTTGACAATCTGATAACAACTACTTTGAAACCTGACATAAATTTTGTTGAATGAGAACTCACAATATGATTTAAATTATCTGAATCTGAAAAGCATTAAAGTGATGATAGCTACCATTATGTGGCATTGGTGTCAAACACTTTGGCTGAAAAGAAGGCCCACTATTCCTGCAGTAAAAACGATTTCACATTAATACCATTATAGGCAATACAGAGTGTAGTGGAGTAGATTTAGAGCTTAAGAAAATATTTACTTCAAGTTAGATGTGAATGCTGTGGTATGATGCTTAAAACATAGGAACTAATTTGGCCCCTGGTGAAATATTTCTTTCAATGATGAAATGCAGCCAGTGCAGATAAATAGATAGATAGATAGATAGATAGATAGATAGATAGATAGATAGATAGATAGATAGATAGATAGATAGATAGATAGATAGATAGATAGATAGATAGATAGATAGATAGATAGTGCACCAGAATGACTGAAAAGAAAGAAAATTTAAAAAGAAAGAAAAGACAGCTCATGACCTGGCAGTCCCAGTCCCCTGAGGCTATACAGGTATATTATTGTTGGTATAAAGGAGCCTCCCTTCGAATTTCTTGATGCACTTCTACTGAAATAATTGTCTGCTGAAAAGTCCTCAGTGTTAGTGGGTCAGAAAGGGATGTGCAGCATTGTTCAGAATGGCACTACTATCTCCAGGGAGTCCAGAGTGCATCCCATAACTGAGCCTGCCCTTTTATTTTGCTTGCTGATTTGGTGGACCTTCCTTCAAGTGATGCTATCAGCCACCACCAGAGCGTATACGAATGTAGAAAATGTGAAGGATGACATTTTCCGCATTAAAGGAACACAGACTGCTAAGATAAAAGAGCCTGCTCTGCCCCTTCTTCTCTAGTTCCTAGAGACCAGTCCAACCTGTCACAGATGTGGACTCACAATAACTTATAGGAGTGGACCACCTCTACATCCACTCCTTGAATATTGACTGGACATTGAGACTCTTTGGAGCAGTGAATCAACAGGAAGGAATAAACAGTTCTTTGGTTTTTCTGATGTTAAGTTGCAGACACTTCTCTTTGCACCAAAAAAACTTAACTTTTCCCCCTGACTCCTCTCCTCTGTCTCATCCCCTTATCAGTACACCTCTGAGAGTGAAGAATGAAGAGAAAAGCAGGCAGGCCTGTTCCTTGTGATGCTCCAGTGTTGCTCACACAGTTCTTGAGTCTCGCAAACTGGGGTCTGTCCTGACAGACAGTTCATCATCCAGGACACCACAGACTCATCAACCTGCATATCTCTGAGTTAACCTCTTGACAGATGGCTGGATGGTATTCAAGGTACTGGAGAAATCAAAACACATCATCCTCACAGTGCAGCCAGCTTTGTCCAGGTGAGAATAAACCTTGTGAAGCAGATAGGTAATTACATCCTCCACTTCCAGTCTTTATCCGATAGGCAAACCGCAGTGGGTCCAGGTGGTCTATCAGAAGAGGACTCATATAGTCCAGGACCAGCCTCTCAAAGGTCTTCATGATGCGAGATGCAAGTGCCAATAGTCTGTAGTCATTAGGCGAAGAGGCGCCCACTTTACAATGCAGGATGCTTTCCACAGCAGTGGCACTTTCTGAAACCTTAGAGATGGACTGAACAAGTGACAGAGGACACCACAAAGTTGGACAGCACAGGCCTTAAGAACTTGAGGACTGACTCCATCTGGTCTCACAGCTTTTACTGTGTGTAGCTTGAGTCCAGTAATTATGTCCAGTCCATTCCGGGCATCCTTCATGTTATTCTGAGTGAGTTTGTTTTCTATTTTAGCTTTGTAATCTTTTTTTCCTTTTGTCAGCTTTTTCTTACACGCTCACTGTGTGTCCTTCAGAGCTTCTTTATCACTGGATTTGGATGCTCTCTTTTTCTCATTCAGGAGACCTTTCAGCTCTTTAGTAATCCAGGGCTTGTTGTTTGGAAAGCAACTCACTGTCTTTGAGGGTACCACAGTGTCAACACTGAAGTTAATATAGTCAGTGATGCATTGACTGACTCCCTCAATATTACTCCCATCATTTGTGTATGGTCTGTCATTTGGAATATATAAGGTATGAAAAGGTATTTAGTATAACAAGGAAGAAGAACGAAAAAAGAAATCAACATTTTAGTACATTTAAGCCTCAATCTGTAAAATTTAAATTGCTGTTTAAGTCCGAGTCACTGTGCAATACTAAGAACTGGTTTGTCCTTCTAAACATTGTAAATGTGCTATATTAAATATGTTATAAATATTGTCCAGTTTGCTGAAACATATTAAATGCAGTTATTTCTACAACAAAGTATGAAATAATGAAATATTTTAATATAACTCTTAACATAAACAGTTTTCTATATAACTTTAGAAGCCATACATGTGAATTTGTGCAATAACATAAAACTAGCTTACATTTGCTCAGAAACGCACATAAGCTTAAACTTTCTCTGCTGACCACAGTATTTCTGGCTGTCATTCACAGTCAAGACAAATTCTGGCAGAGAAAAACATTCAAGTACATTATAGTATTAAAGATGGATTTTCCAGGAGAAAGAAGAAGAACGAGACAAAAGAACAGACTGAAGCTTGTGGTTAAAGGCATATGCAGTAGAGATAGATAGATAGATAGATAGATAGATAGATAGATAGATAGATAGATAGATAGATAGATAGATAGATAGATAGATAGATAGATAGATAGATAGATAGATAGATAGATAGATACTTTATTAATCCCAAGGGGAAATTCACAATAGATTGGGTGTAATGAGGAGAAGGTCAGTAATTGAAGGTGATGGAAAAAAGAGAGATTCATCTCCACTGAAGTGATCCAGGATAATAGAAAAGCCAAAGGAAAGAAGAAATGGTCAAGGTATGACAAAACTTACTTTCAGTAGTACAAAGGCAGGCTTATTCTACTTACAGAGAATCTCAATGATGCATTCAACAGTCTTGAAATTATACCTATATACAGTATATGTATTTATATCTATTGTAACAAAGGCACTATATAGGCACCTGACCCAGCACAGATGGACACAGAGGCACGTATAAAAAACACAAATACTTTATTTTTCTTCGGCTGTGGGACACGTCTTCCCCGTGCCACACAGCCCAAACACAGTCCCCAAAACACCAGCACAAAACAGTTCTCTTCCTTCCTTTACCACCACTCCTCCTCAAGCTTCGTCTCCTTCCTCCCAACTCTGGCTCCTCGAGTGGTGGTGGCTGGGCCCTTTTATAGCCCACCCGGAAGCGTTCCAGGTGATTAACCACCTGGTCCTAATTGCACTTCCGGGTGGAGCTGAAGACTCGTCCAGCCGGGCTGTGGGAAGCAGACAGCCCCCCCTAGCGGCCACCCCGGGCCCCAACCATGCTGTGGAGGACTCCATCTCCCATGGAGCCCTGCAGGCGGTTGGGGAATCACCGTCGGCCAGGGAGGCTGCCACCAAGCATCCCGGGGGAGGTACTGGACTGCACATGGCGGCTCCCCCGGAACATAATCAGCAGGGGCGTCCCTGCTGGGCATGGGACACGGCTGTCCTTCACACTATATTCTGCAAATGCAAAATTTAATACATTTGCATTAAAAAAATATAAATTTGTCTTATTCTGTATGAGTTAATCCAGTTTGAATCAATGTGCATCTGTGTTTGGGCATTGGATGAACGCCCTCTGTGAGGCTGATTTCTGCTTATCACCTCTTCTGCTTGTTTGGGGATTATAACTGGATTAATATGCAGTACATTTAAATAAGTAAAGTGTATTTAATCCAGGAATAAAGATAAACCTAGAGAATATTTATGCATATTCTGCATTTCAAGCACTGGGGAAAAAAGTCAACAAGAAGTGAAGCAGTAACGTGTCTGTGGAACCTTCAGATGTGAACATCTTTACTGAGCTCATTCAGTAATATTTGCTAAAATTCTTCTCAGTTCTTGGGAAAAGCTGATCAATGTAGTCTTAATTCCAAATAAGTCCCCTGTAGGAGGCTTTATCTAATATTCAATAAAGGCATGAGAATTTCACAACATGAGGTGCATGAAAAACTAGTAATGGGTTGACTATGGACAAAAGGTGTCAGGATAGCATGCAGATGATTAAGGAGAAAAGGAGACAGATCTGTACTGGTAATTACAGAGCCTCTTTACCAGCCAGCTGCTGACTCAGAAAGTCTTGTTCTTGTGATTTCAAAATTCATATTGTCATTTTTATAACAGTGACTTTATATGAACTTTGAGCATTCCATATGATTTAAAGAACTTTATTACAAAACATAGGTACATTAAAGAACGTAATAAGCTTATCAAACTTGGCCAAAAATATTTCCAAAAATACAAGTTCCTTTACTGTAAACCTGTGCAATTACATCCAACTAAAATGGTCAAAAAAACGGTTGCT
The DNA here is from genome assembly GCF_016835505.1 of Polypterus senegalus. NCBI lineage: Eukaryota > Metazoa > Chordata > Cladistia > Polypteriformes > Polypteridae > Polypterus > Polypterus senegalus. The sequence goes on from NC_053163.1 coordinate 8,855,451, forward strand.
CTGTGTCCTGCTCAACAGCAATCAAGTAACCCATTCCCCTTTACAGAATTAAAGCTAGAAGCAGGACAGACTAATGCCATTCCACAGTTGAGTCAGTGCTGGGCTAGCAAATCTGATGAAAGGATCCTTCTACCTGATGATTCCAGTACTCCTTTATCATAGATGAGTTTTCCATAGGCAGACAAAGAAATTGGCTGTAGAGCAGTGGCACCAAGTGCCATATGTGGGTACAAAGAAGAGAAGCAGAATAGAGGAGGGTTAGTAACAAATTCTAACTATCATATTACTTATGTCTTAGTGCTAATGACAAAGATGCAGTCTGTACAGTTAATCAGCAGCTCTTGTCAGGGTGTGCTAAACTGAAGTAGTGAGTCTTCAGCTAGGATTTAAAAGCTGAGACTGAAGGGGCATCTCTTATAGAAGCAGGCAGACCACTCCACAGTTTAGGGGTCCTGTAACTAAAAGCTTGACTTCCCACTGTTATTTTATTATGTTATTGTGAATTTCCCCTTGGGGTTAATAAAGTATCTATCTATCTATCTATCTATCTATCTATCTATCTATCTATCTATCTATCTATCTATCTATCTATCTATCTACTCTTTGAATCATAAGCAGGCTGGTATTTTGAGATCTTAATGTGCACTCTGGTTTGTAAGGAATGATAAGTTCAGACAAGTAAGCAGGGCTTCTCCCATTTAAGGCTTTATATGTTAAAAGAAGGATTTTGAAATCTACCCTAAACTTAACCAGGAGCCAGTGTTAGGATTTAAGAACTGGAGATATCTATATATATTTTCTTGTTCAGCATTTTGAATTAACTGAAAGTTATATAAAGAAAAACTTAAACAGCCAGTGAATACCGCACTGTATCAGTCAGTCCTACTACTGTAGAAATAAATGCATGAATTAATTTCTCAGTATCCTGCATATTTAGAAAACACCTCATTTTTACAACATTTTTAAGATGCAAAAAAACATGTTTGGGACAGTTTTGTAATGTGCGCTTAAAATGGCAGGCTAGTGTCAAAAATAATGCCTAGAATACCTGAAATGATTTTGGTCATTTGAGACTAAACCAGGGACAGCTGTCTTTTCAGGTCCTACTTACCTGACTGAGCAGCCCTATTTAGGGACAGCACTAATTAACTCTTATGGGGGGGTGGGGTGTCTCAAGAAAATTTGACACAACCAACTGCTTGTCCCTTGAGGTTTCCAGCCAGGAGACCATGCCTGGTGGAACATTCTCATTGGCAGTCAGAAAAATATAAGAATTTTAAAGTTTGCTTCCTGGAATATAAAGACCTAACTTGACAATATGGACAACATTCCACTGCATCGGAGGACAACTAAAGTGTTGCAACATTGACATTGTGGCATTGAGCGAATCTCATTTCAATATCTTGCCTGTGCCATCTTCATATGAGGATCAGTCTAAAAGCTTTCAACAACATCCATGTCTGCTCCCTTGATTGTAAAGGAAAAAGGAGGAAGAAAGCCGGCAATAAAGGGTATTATGCAGTTGTATTAAATATGCCATAGATACACAGTGAAGCTGTAATTTTGTTGTTGTTGTCTTTCTATTTATTTTCAAAATTTGAGTGTTCCTACTTTTCTCATTCTCATGCAGACATTTAATATCAGAGTGCATTTTTTCTTAAGAGTCTTTTAGCTCTGTTATTCTGAGCTAGTGCTACCAGGTACTTTTATCTATACTAATAAAAGGCAAAGCCCTCACTGACTGACTGACTCACTCACTGACTCATCACTAATTCTCCAAGTTCCCGTGTATGTAGAAGGCTGAAATTTGGCAGGCTCATTCCTTACAGCTTACTTACAAAAGTTGGGCAGGTATCATTTCGAAATTCTACGCGTAATGGTCATAATTGGAAGCTATTTTTCTGCATATATTGTAATGGAGTTGAGCTCGAAAGCCGTGGGGGCGGAGTTTCGTGTGACGTCATCACGCCTCCCACGTAATCACGTGAACTGACTGTCAACGCAGTGTGTAGAAAACCAGGAAGACATCCAAAAAGCGCTGACGAAAACATGCATTATATAATTGAGAAGGCAGCGAAACAATAAGAAGCGAGCGAGTTACATATACTACCATATTCATGAGTGCTGCTACCTCGGAAAGAAAGCAAGGTGTAAACCTAAACTTTAAATTAAGTTCATAGACAGGCTGCTGCTGGCATTTCTCATGCCCACGGGTAATGCGGGATACAAGTTTAATGAGAGGACACAGGATATAAACGAGAGTTTTGATCACTTTGTAACTAAGTTAAAATTGCAGGTGAAGGGTGTGCTTATGCAAATTCCGAGAGACTGTGTTTGTGGGGGATTGACAGTTAAGGCGGGTGGGGGAGTCACGTCATCATCTCCCCTCCCATTCACCTCATTTCGCTGTGAGCTGAGCTCCGCGGCTAACGCCGTCTTCCTAAGTAACTTCGTCACACTGCCACCAAATACTCACAGAAAAATCCACACGTTAATACACACGCTGTCTCTAGAGTTTCTCCACACTGAATCCTCCAGGCACTACTTACAAAAGGTTACATTGACAATCGTGTTACGTTATTTTTAAAATCTTTCCTTTTCTTAGCACAAGCACAGCTGAGAAGCTTCGATGCATGTGCTCCATAATGCGTTAAAAAATAATGAATTTAATCACACTTTGCATTACAACCAAAGGGGAGCTTTTGTTAATGCATGATTTCCTGGTACACGATTACATTGATCAGCGCATCCCGATTCATTTTACCCTCGCACCACCTTAGTTTGAGAAGAAGTATGAAAAAATATGAGGTTAACACAGAAAAACAGATTACCAATTCAAGCTTTATGAATAATCGATTCGCCATCAATAATTGTTTTGGTAAAGCCATACTCAGTGTAATCCTCCTTCCATTTTATAATTTTTCCGCCACTAGCCATGTAAAACGGTACGGAACGGTAAAAAAGTAAGAGCGAAGCGAGGGTGACTTATTTAGGCAGGCATATATATGACAGCAACACTCATGACAATGTCAATCATGTTACGTTATTATTAAAATGTTTCCTTTTATTTTTCATTACTTCTTTAACACACTACTTCTCCGCTGTGAGGTGCGGGTATTTTGCTATATATATATATATATATATATATATAATGTCACGCACGAGTGTAGGGAACGGCGGACTGACCTGGGTTGCTATGGAAAACGTACTGCGAGGGGTCAACGACAGGGTACTAACTTCTCTTTCCTTCCTCCTTCAGAAAGCCCGAGGCCTCACCGACTTAAACAAACGCCATGACGGCTACAGGAAGCACACACTTCCGGGTCTGTTTATCCCCTCTGACGACCCTGATGACTTCATTTCCCAGAATCCACCATGAATACCCAGCATCCTTCACATCAATCTCCGGTCCGCCTCCATAAAAAGTTCTTCCTTTCTCCCCTCATGGTCTTTTGCTTTTCTGAATGTTTTGTGATTGACTAACTGTCTGAATTTTGGTTACAGTATACGGGGCGGAAACCCCAAATCTTGCAACGTGTGTTGTCTTCTTTATTACAGTGGCGTAGTCGGCAGGATTGACGAGGGTCCGAACAATGACAGAAGGGCAAGACCTGAATGCGGTCCTCAACACTTTGGTCACGGAGCTCCAGGCCGTTAAGGTGGAACAGGCCACAACCAAGGCGGAGCTCGCAGAGATGAAGAGGCGGCTGGCGGCTGCGGAAACGGTAAGACTGGAGCCTCCTCGGCCATCGCACCCTCCCATGCAACCGCTATCCGGGGAGGACGACATAGAGTCGTACCTCTCCATATTCGAGAGGACGGCATCCCGCCACAAGTGGCCGCGGGCAGAGTGGGCGTCCATTTTGGCCCCGTACCTAAAGGGGCCTGCATAATGGTCATATCACGATCTCCCTGAGGAGGAGGCCGCCCAATATGAGCTCCTGAAGGCTGAGATTTATCAGCGATACGGGGTAACCTCCGGCCAACAGGCATGCGCTTGGCGTCACTGGCGCTTTGACCCCACACTACCGGCTCAAGCCCAGGCCTTTGAGTACTGGGGCAAGCTCGGGCGCTGGCTACGGCCAGACAGAAACCAGGCTCGCCAAGTGGTGGAGCAAGTGGCGTGCGAGGGTCTGATTTACGCAATGCCGGATTATCTTGCTCAACAGGTCCGGAGGCACCCGTTCGCTGATATGAACGGCCTTTTGGAAGTTCTAGAGAGGCAGCTGGCGGTGAATCAACTCGAGAGGTCTGAGAGCCCAGCGCGCGGGTCGCGGCAGGGACGGACCAGTGTCCCCGAGCCCACTCACCGGGCCACGGAGGCTCCGGTTAAGCCAAAGGAACGAAGGCTCGCGCTACCGCGCTGTTTCAAGTGCGGTGAGCCGGGACATCTGCCGCCGTCTTGCCCGCTTAACCAGGAGCTGATGGATTGCAGCTGGGCAAAGGAGGAGAGGTACAGTGCACTGTCTAACCCTATCTAATCCTATAGATCTGCAAGGTGTTTCATTATGTGGGAAGGGGCACTGAAACAGCTAGTGGTGGCTATAATACCCCCCTTTCCGGTCATCTTGGGACGAGACTGGTCGGATATTAATAGCGGTAGGACTGTCACCGCTGCTCTGCCGAAGCTAGGTCTGCTCATGCAGGGTCAGGGGCCCCTCCCCGCTGTTCCCACACCGTGCACCTCGGCAACTGTCGATGACATAGACAGGTCGGGAGAATCCTCTTCGGGAGGACCCCGACCCGGAAGACGCCCCGAGCGGAGCTCCGGAGCCGGCAAGCGCCCCGTGGCTCCGCACGGACGTATTCGCCGGCTTGGACACCCAATACCGGTCCACGCCGGCCTCCTTTAAGCATGAACAAGGGAACGATGATTCCTTGAAGTTTGCCAGGAATGCCATCGTCTCCGGTGACGACATTTTGTCCATAACCTCTACACCACACGGCCCCTACTTTGTACTGGAAAACAATCTGCTTTATCGGGTTGCTGAGCACGAAGGCGAGGTGCGGAAGCTGTTGCTAGTGCCGTGAACCTACCGGCAGGAGGTTTGCGAGCTAGCTCACACCCACCTCCTAGGTGCCCACCTGGGAACCGAGAAAACGCTGGAGAGAATAAAACTCCGGTTTTATTGGCCCGGGGTCAATGAGGAGGTCCGTCATTTCTGCCAGTCCTGCCCGGTCTGTCAGTTATGTCAAATTCCCCGCAGGGACCGTGCTCCACTGATCCCGATCCCCCTGATAGATATCCCATTTGAGCGGATCGGTGTCGATCTAGTTGGCCCTTTGGAGACTTCCGTGCGTGGTCACAAATATATTTTGGTAATGGTTTACTACGCAACCTGATACCCCGAAGCAGTCCCCCTGCGTTCTGCTAATACGAAAAACATCGCACGGGAATTGGTAGCCCTGTTTTCCCGAGTGGGCATACCCAAAGAAGTCCTCATGGACCAGGGTACGCCCTTTACATCGGATACGTTCAGGGAAATTGCCAAACTACTCCAGATTAAGCACCTCGAGACATCCGTCTATCATCTCCAGACGGATGGACTAGTTGAGCACTTCAATCAAACACTGAAGCAGATGCTCCGCAAGGTGGTCAGCGCGGACGGTAGGAACTGGGACCAACTTTTACCACTCGTGCTTTTCGCCTACAGGGAGGTCCCCCAAGCCTCCACAGGGTTTTCCCCCTTTGAGTTACTATATGGGCGACAACCCCGGGGCTTATTGGATGTACTTAAAGAAGGCTGGGAAGGGGAGGCGCTTCCCTCCACTAACCTCCTGGAGTATATCGCGCACTTACGCGATAGATTGGCTAAAATCCGGCCCCTGCTTAAGGATCATATGTCTAGGGCTCAAGCAGCGCAGGTCCGGAATTATAACAGAAACACCTCGCTATGCGAGTTCCAACCGGGAGACCGCGTGATGGTGCTCGTGCCCACCTCCCACTCAAAACTGTTGGCTCATTGGCTGGGGCCCTACGAAGTGAAAGAGAGAAAAGGGCTCGTGGACTATTTGGTGAGTCAACCAAATCGTCGACCGAGTGAGAGAGTGTACCATGTCAACCTTCTGAAACCGTGGAGAGACAGGGAGAATGCCCTGCCTTCCGGCCCCACGCTCTCCCTTTACTCAGAAAAAAACCCACTTCACTTCGCTTCAAACCTGTCCCCTACCCAACGACGGGAGCTCGAAAGAGCCATCCTGTCTGTCCCGGAGGTGGTCAGTGAGGCACCAGGCCGGACCCCGCTGATTGAGCACGACATTGTAACCGACCCGGGGGTGGTTGTCCGGGAACGACCCTACCGCCTCCCAGAGGCGAAACGCGCTGAGGTGGAGCTAGAGGTCCAAAAGATGCTCAACCTAGACATCATTGAGGAAAGCCATAGCCCGTGGTCAAGTCCTATCGTCCTCGTATCCAAGCCGGACGGGTCGTGGAGGTTTTGCAATGACTTCAGGCGTCTTAATCAGGTCTCGAAGTTTGATGCATACCCCATGCCCGGGTGGATGAGCTCTTAGAGAGGTTGGGGACGGCCCACTTTCTGACCACACTTGATATGACGAAGGGGTATTGGCAAATTCCCTTAGCTGCATCCGCCAGAGAAAAAACTGCTTTTAGCACCCCTAGCGGTCACTGGCACTACAAGGTACTCCCATTCGGGCTGCACGGGGCATCAGTGACCTTTCAGCATCTGGTGGACAAAGTGTTGCGGCCCCACCAGTCCTATTGTGCTGCCTACCTAGACGACGTGGTCATCTATTCCAGCACGTGGGTGGAACATGTCGTGCAGGTCTACACGATACTCCTGACGCTAGCGAAGGCCGGACTTCGCATCAACCCGCGCAAATGTTATTTTGGGATGAGCGAAGCCCGTTATTTGGGCTACCTAGTGGGGGGAGGCCTGGTGAGACCACAGTGCACCAAAGTGAAAGACATCTTGGAATGGCCCCGTCCGATGGTCAAGAAGCAGGTGCAAGCCTTCCTGGGGTTGGCGGGGTACTACCGCCGGTTTGTGCCTCACTTCTCCGAGAGAGCAGCACCCTTGACGAACTTGACAAAGAAAGGGGCCCCTTTGCATGTGGTGTGGACCGATGACACGGAGCGGGCATTCTGTGACTTGAAACGGGCCCTTACTTCGGCACCTGTGTTAAGGAATCCTAACTTCTCGCTTCCTTTTCTCCTCTAGACCGATGCTTCGGACACAGGCCTGGGTGCCGTGCTGAGCCAAAGCATCGATGGTGTCGAACACCCGGTGATTTACCTAAGCTGGAAACTGTTGGACCGGGAGACGAGGTATGCGGCGGTGGAGCACCTGCGGTACTACCTGCTTCTGGGAATTCACCCTCGTGACGGACCATGCCGCTCTCCATTGGATGGCTCTGCACCGGGAGTCGAATCCCCGGGTCACTAGGTGGTTTTTGGACCTGCAGCCCTTTAAGTTCACCGTCGTTTATCGCCGGTGCAGCCTGCAGGCTAACGCTGATGCACTCTCTCGTGTGCACGACCTCACGGTTCGGGTAGCCCGCTCCGATGGGTCTGGGCTAACGGGGGGGTCCTGTCACGCACGAGTGTTTAGGGAACGGTGGACTGACCTGGGTTGCTATGGAAAACGTACCGCGAGGGGTCAACGACAGGGTACTAACTTCTCTTTCCTTCCTCCTTCAGAAAGCCAGAGGCCTGACCGACATAAACAAACGCCATGACGGCTACAGGAAGCACACACTTCCGGGTCTGTTTATCCCCTCTGACGACCCTGATGACTTCATTTCCCAGAATCCACCACGAATACCCAGCATCCTTCACATCAATCTCCGGTCCGCCTCCATAAAAAGTCCTTCCTTTCTCCCCTCATGGTCTTTTGCTTTTCTGAATGTTTTGTGATTGACTAACTGTCTGAATTTTGGTTACAGTATACGGGGCGGAAACCCCAAATCTTGCAACGTGTGTTATCTTCTTTATATATCTCTATATATATGTAGACTCAAACCCATTATGACAGCAACAATCCAAGCTGTGAGAAAACAGTAAAAAGGAGGCGTGTCAGACGTCGTGGTACATTTTCTAATGCAGCTAGACGAAAACAACTTTGCGACGCTGCCGCCAAATACACAAAACAATTACTTTCACAATCATGTTACATTATTTTTAAAATGTTTCCTTTTCTTTTTCATAACTTCTTTAACACATGACATCGCTGTGAAGCGCGGGTATTTTGCTATATATATATATCACAGCGACACTCATAACAGTGACAAAATAATTACATTGACAATCATGTTACGTTATTTTGAAAATGTTTCCTTTTGTTTCTCTTTCCTTCTTTAACACACTACTTCTCCGCTGCCAAGCGCGGGTATTTTGCTATATATATATATATATATATATATATATATATATATATATATATATATATATATATATATATATATATATATATATATATATATATAGTGTGGTCCCTGGCCGGGATGCCCAGGAGGACGAGAGGAGGGCTTGTGCCTCCTCCAGCCCTGTAGGGACCTGTGGCCACCACCAGGTGGCGCCCGATGCCGGTATATCCCAGGAGCCCGGCACTTCCGCCACACCAGGAAGTGCCGGGGGGAAGACGACAGGGGACACCCGGATGACTTCCAGGTGTGCAGCCGGCACTTCCGCCACACGGGTGTGTGTCCGTGGGAGATTGCCGGGAAGCAGGTGGAGCCCATCCGGGTTCCTATAAAAGGGGCGCCTCCCTCCAGTCATTAGTGGATGTCGGGTGGAAGAGGACAGAACTGGAGAGAGGACGGGAGGCGGTCGAGAGAAAGGCAGAGAAACTGTGTGGCCTGGACATTGGGGGAATCAGTGCAAGAGGCACTGGGGTTTGTGAGCACGTTAAACTTGTAAATATTGTAAATAAACGATATGTGGTGAAAATATGATGTCCGTCTGTGTGTGTTCGGGTCCAAGTTTACAATAGATATATATATATATATATATATATATATATATATATATATATATATATATATATATATATATATATATATATATATATAGATATGAGAACAACACTCATATCAATGACAAAACAATTACATTAACAATCATGTTATGTTATTTTTAAAATTTTTCCTTTACTTTTTCATACCTTCTTTAACACACTACTTCTCCGCTGCGAAGCGCGGGTATTCTGCTATATTATCATAAATTGAGGATGGAGTTTAAAGTGCTTTACGTTTAAAGCACAAATGAAAGCAGGACTCAAGTTCCCACCATTGTTTGCATTGTTTGTGAAGAGAGCCTCAGCTAAATTCTTGGTAGATTTTAGTTGACCTGAGGGATGAATTTGATTGTTTTCACACAATTCTGTGTTCTCCCTAAGATGACAATGGCAACTTGGCACTGGACAGTGATCTGTACATTCTGTGCTTTGGGTACAAATGTGACCGAGCAAAGCTTGTGATTCTGAAGCAATGTTGCCCTTTGGTAATGTGTCGAATTTACACTACAAAATGCCTCAAGCTTGTTGGATTTGATGCTTTGTACCATACTAGTGTCATGGAATGAAATGTCTTTAAACAGTAAAGATTTCCATTTGATTCTCCATGTCAGCCTTTTAAGTTCATACTGGTTTCCACTAAGACAGCAATTCAAAGTGATCCTGTGACTTGGGTAGTTTTCCATGATAACTTCAATGTCAGACATGATGAAGCTCCTTTTCTCCTTTCCTTGATCTGAGGACAACAAAAATGTAAATGATAAGTACTGTTTTTTGTTTTTGAGCATTAGAAAGCACAGACTGAAACAGTTTCATGTAACACTTAATACACACTAATGAGTTCAAGCATTATTACTAACTGTCTAATAAGCTCTTTTCCTGCTGTGTGCTGACTCATGGAGGCATGGACTGTACAAGACATTTGAAGTGTCCTGTGGTCTGGCACCATGACATTAGCAACAGATTCTCTAACTTCTATACATTTCGAGGAGGAGCTGCTGGGGATAAGATCTGTTGTTCCAACATATTCCACAGATGCTCAATTGGATTGAGATCCTGAAGCCAGGGCAATACTATACCTTGAACTCTTCATAATGTTTCTTAAACTCTTTTCAAACAACTTATGTAGTGTGGCGTCGTGCATTATCCATTTTTCCACTTATATCTGGAAATACCCCTGCCATGAATGGTGGGCCTAATCTGCAATGATGTTTAGGTACATGGTTATCATGTGGACAATAACATGAAATTATGGTCCTCATGAATGCCCAGACTGTGGATTTCCTAGCTGACCAACATATCTTACTCCCTCTACCAGGTTTTCTTCTTCCTACAGTTCATTTTGGTGACATCTCTTCTTCAGTCAAATGATGCACATATGATACTCAGCCATCCACATCATGCAACAAAAAATGGGATTTATTGGACGCTGCAACCTTTTTTCATTGATCCAAGGTCCAGTTCTGATGCTTGCATGCCCATTGTAGGCACTTTCATTAGTGGATAGGATTTAGCATAGGCACCGTAACTGCCCTGAGGCTATTTAGTCCCATTCATAATAGTGTTCAATTAACTATGTGTCACATAACTTCCATAACTATCATTAAAATTGTCTGCGGTTTTTGCCAAAGCAGTACCTTTGTTGGTTTGTATCAGACTGGATAGCCTTTATTGAAATCTCATATCAATTTGTCTTGGCAACCTTGTTGGCAGTTTGTAATTTTTGCCTTGAAACACTATCAGTACTCAACTTGGATGGCCAAAATCCCCCCACCAGCCTTTCTTTTTTGGAAATGCTCTGACCCAGTCATCTGGCAATAACATTTTAGCCTTAAAAATGTCACACAGGACTTTGCACCTGCTAATATCTTCTGCATTCAGCACCTTGACTATGAGTAACTAAAGTCAACTTTCCATCTAATATATCCCTGACCGTGACATGCGTTCTTGTTACAAGATGGTATGCATCATTACCTTCATATGGAAGTGCTCAGAATGTTCTGGCTCATCAGTGTATGTGTCAGGTTTTAATGTAGAAGAGGTACAATGCATTCAAACAAAAAAAGAAAAAAAAACCTTAAACTTCACTTTTAGTATATCCTGAAAGCTGCCTCTTTAATATGGTGGATGCACTTTTGTGTCTCAATGGCCTTTAGGCATGTGTTTTCTGAATAAGCAATTTTCCATAGGTAACTTTAAAGGCTGATAGTGAGTTTTGGGGTATCAAGAAATGAACAAAAAATAAAAATGACTCTCAAATCTAAGTAAACTACATTCACAGCAAGGGTACTAGGACTCATTCCTGGAGACAGCCCTGAAGTTAGTATTTACCAACAAACATTAGGTGGCTAAGTTACCCATGCAGCCTTGTTAAGCGTAACCAAAAATCCAACATTGAACATTCATGTGGATTTAAGCTCAATAAGATGAAGAGTAAGTCCTGGTGCAATGCCAGCAGGGTAACAGTCAAAAATCTAGATGTGTTAAACCTTAGAAATCCAAAAAAAATGTTAGATTATTTTAACCCAACAGTATAGTATAGTGAGAAAACTGTAAAATGCTAAATTATACATATTAAAAAAATGGTTGATGAGGAATGAAGATGCTTGAGTGATAGCAATCCATCCAGAAGGGAACAACAGCATGTTATCTGATGAAGCTCGGAGAATTCAAGAGAGAGGGCAGAGACTTTCAGAGACAAAGTATGAATACACGCTCCATGCAGCTGATAGTACTTGCTTTGGTCTCAGTGATGTTGAATGCTGTGCCATGTAACAAAAAAGGAACTACCCATCCGTCCTTCTCTCTCTCTGCCTTCTGTTGCTCTAACTAGGAAAGAAAATCCGAGCACATCACCCCAGTCTGAGCATCGTTACACTGGTTACCTGTGTCATTTAGAATTGACTTTAAAATACTTCTGACGGTTTACAAAGCCTTAAATAATCTTCTCCATCTTATATATCAGAATGTCTTACACCTTACACTCCAAATCGTAACCTTAGATCTTCAGATGAGTGTCTGCTTAGAATTCCAAGAGCTAAACTTAAAAGAAGTGGTGAGGTGGCCTTCTGCTGTTAGGCACCTCAAATCTGGAACAGCTGACCGATAGAAATTCACCAGGCTGATACAGTGGAGCAGTTTAAAAAACTGCTAAAAACTCTTTACTTTAACATGGCTTTCTCAGAGCTTCATTTTAGTTTAATCCTGATGCTCTCTATATTTAATTAATTATCATTATCATTCATGGTGGCTCCAAAATCCGTACCAACCCCTACTTTCTCTTCTGTTCTTTTTCCGATTTTCTGTGGTGGCGATCTGCGCCACCACCACCTGATCAATGCACCGTGATGTCCCTTCTGGATTAAAGGCCAGAAGTCCACATGACCGTTATTATCAAATTCTTCCATGTGAACCGTGAATACCATGAGGACTGATTGAGGTCATTTATGTTAGGTAGAATGCCTAGAGGGGGCTGGCTGGGTGGTTTTGTGGCCTTGGAATCCCTGCAGATTTTATTATTTTCTCCAGCCGTCTGGAGTTTTTTGTTTGTTTGTTTGTTTTTTCTGTCCTCCCTGGCCATCGGACCTTACTTTTATTCTATGTCAACTAGTGTTCCCTAATTTTAATACTTATTTATTTTGTCTTTTATCTCTTTCTTTATCCTGTAAAGCACTTTGAGCTACATAATTTGTATGAAAATGTGCTATAGAAATAAATGTTGTTTTTGTTGTTGTTGTATCCAGTCAGACATTAACCCACTTCTGGACTCATTCCCTGTAGTGACCCAAAGCTTTCCTGTACATCTTTAATGTGCCATAAAGGACAACCTTCACTCTGCAATATATAACAACACAGTTCCACCTCTTTCTTCTCAAGACTGGGTTCTTCTTAACACTTTTAATGTTGTTATGGAGACATTAATGAAGCAACCAGGACCCTTCACAGGGAAGGAACCCCTTCTGTCACTTAACAGTTTTGAAGTTCTCTGGGAACATGTCACCCTCCCATAATATCATTCACTGTCAGAGTTGAGTTAAGTTTAAAGCTCCTTGGCACCTGTTCCCAGTTGCTCTTGGAGAATCTCTATAAGTTCCAACCTGGTCATTGCTTTAATTTTCTTGACTTGGTGACAAGTATTTTTTCTCCTCTATTACTTTTCACATTAGTATTTAAAACTTTTCCCTTTTTGCCCCTTGTTTGGGGCACTCTGTCATTCTTAAGGTGTTCTTGCAATTATCGGTATAAATTGTCCAGCTCAGCATTTTGTTTAGGTTATTATTCATCAGTGTCTTATTCTAACAAAAATCTCAACAATACCACCAAAGATACATTTCTATCAACATCTCAGTCCTTAACAGCTGCATACATATTCACATTCACATTCATAGATTTCACCCCTAAGTGCACAAAATGAGCTGTTGGAATGTGATGGCATCTTTAGGTTGTACTAATTTACCTGTTAGCGATGTTCATGCATAGAAGAGAGGAGGGAAGTAGAACTAAAATATTTAAAGGTCATAAGCAGAACAAATATTTAATATATAGAAACAAGTGTAAAAGGAAAAGAAAAATCATGAAACTATAACTTACATGCTTGGTGAACTGTCACATACAGCAAACAAAATGCAACAATCATGATGATAACTGTAATTATATACCAATGTTCCTCTGGATCATGCAGATCTGTAAAAAGAAATATGACATTTTGTAGCAAGTAAACCTTTACTGACAGCACTGGAGTGTAAAGTACCGCTGATATTCATTGAAGCAAAGCTACCTGTGAGTTTTTTGAAGAAACACTCCTCTGTTTATGTTAACACAGACATTGTAGTGACCTCTTGGATCTTCCTGTGACCTGTGCTGTACATTCATGGGGTTTAAACCCACAACTGCACTGTGCTTTCAAAGTCAGTGTTTATTTTCAGCATGCACATTTTTGTAGCATAATCAATCAAGGCAGGAGTAACAATGTTCGGAATAAGAAAAGACACACGACTGTCGCATTTTGATGCTTAGGGGAAGATGTTGTTACCTAAATGGCATTTCTAATAGAAATTAAAGCTGGTTAAAATGATGATTTGAAAATGGAAAGAGTGTAACAGCCTAATGCTACATACAGTATATTCGGAATATCCATCCATCCATTATCCAACCCACTATATCCTAACTACAGGGTCACGGGGGTCTGCTGGAGCCAATCTCAGCCAACACAGGGCGCAGGGCAGGAAACAAACCCTAGGCAGGACACCAGCCCACTGCAGATATTTGGAATATGACTCGATATATTCAGACAATAACTTTATATGGGGCGGCACGGTGGAGTAATGGTATCTTTGCTACCTCGCAGTAAGCAGACCAGGGTTCGCTTCCTGGGTCATCCTTGCGTGGAGTTTGCATGTTCTACCTGTGTCTACGTGGGTTTCCTCTGGGCGCTCCGGTTTCCTCCCAAAGACATGCAGGTTAGGTGCATTGGCAATTCTAAGTTGTCCCTAGTGTGTGTGTGTGCCTTGCGGTGGGCTGGCACCCTGCCCAGGGTTTGTTTCCTGCCTTGCGCCCTGTGCTGGCTGGGATTGGCTCCAGCAGACCCCCGTGAACCTGTAGTTAGGATATAGCGGGTTGGATAATGGATGGATGGATAGACTTTATATGTTCAGAATTGACTGTATATTTATAACTGATATTATATATTTAGATGGTGACTTTACTTATATAACAAATATGTCTTTAAATATTTAGACACTGAATTTATATATATTCAGAAACTACTTTATATACTTAGACGGTAACTTTATATATTGGGAATTTATGTTACGTATTTAGAATTGAGTTTATACACTCAATGAACATTTTATCAGGAACACTTATACACATGTTTATCCATGTAATTATCTAATCAACCAATAATCTGGCAGCTTAGCAATGTATAAAGTCCTGCAGCTACAGGTCAGGAGCTTAAGTTAATGTTCATATCAAATACCAGAATGTGGAAAAAATGGAGTCTTGGAGATTTTGACCATGGCATGATTGTTAGTGCCAGACAGGGTGGTTTGAGTATTTCTGTAACTGCTGATCTCCTGGGATTTTCTGCAATCTCTAGAGTTGGTACAAAAACATCCAGTGAGTGGCAGTTCTGTGGACAGAATTGCCTTCTTGATGAGGGAAGTCAGAGGAGAATGGCCAGACTAAGATGAGCTGACAGAAAGCCTACGGTAACTCAGATAACCACTCTTTATGACTGTGGTGAGAAGAAAAGCATCTCACAATTCACAGCATGTCAAACCTTGAAGAGGATGGGGCTAAAACAGCAGAAAATCTCATCTGGTTCCACTTCCATCACCTACAGTATGAACAGAAATCTGAGGCTCCTTAAAACAGGAAAGACTGGAAAATGTAGCCTGGTTTGATGAATCTCGATTCCTTCTGAGGCACACAGATAATAGGGTCAGAATTTGGGACCAAGAGCATGAATCCAGGCATCCAACCCACATTGTTTCAACAGCTCAGACTGGTTCTTGGCACAATTTAGGCCCATTAATACCAATCGATCATTGCTTGCCTGTTTGAGTGTTGTTGCTCACCATATACAGCCCTTAATGGCCACAATTTACTCTTTTTTAATGGTTAATTGAACATGAGAATGAGTTCAGGCATTTCTTCAGTTTTCAAGTTCAGGTTTCTTCAGCGGCCTTCCCAACCATTGCACCTCAATCCTATAACCTTTGAGATGTGGTAGAATGAATGTGCAAATCCGCAGAAATTGCGTGATGCAATTATGGAAACATGGACCTGAATCTCAAAGAAATGTTTACAACATCTTGTGGAATCCACGTCATGCAAAATTGTGGCTGTTTTAATAGCAAAAGGCAGCCAAACTTGCTGTATTTGTTCAGTGTATGTTGAAATGTTACATTATATATTCAGACAGTTTCTTTATATATACAGTATTGCGTTCATATATTCAGGTGATGACATTTAGGTGGCACAAAATAATGTATCATATAGTGAATTTATAACATAAAAAGTCAAATTTTGAATTTTTATAATGGAGTGGAGTTTGAAATTTATAGTGTGAAGGGACTCAAGATGGAACAATTGAAAGAAGGTATCAGGAGTATTGAGAGAATGAAGAATTAAGGCAATTATTAAAGGGTAAGGTTTTTTAGACAGTGGGAAGACCATCAATGGTGTATGGAGCTGAGGTAAGGGCAGTAAAGCGAGTGCAGGATAAGATGTTGGATGTGGCAGAAATTAAAATGTTGAGATGGATGTGTGGAGTTATGAAAAAGGACAAAATCAGAAAAGAGACTATCAGAGGTACAACAAAACTAGAAGGAACATCTAAAAAGTACAGGAAAGAAGGATGAAGAGGTAAGGACTTCTGATGATAAAAGACTTCAAAAGGGTGATGGACATGGACATAAAGGGGAAAAGAAAGCGAGGAAGGCCAAAGTGGTGGTGAATGAAGAAACTAAAAGAACATCTGAAGGAGAATGATCTGACTGGGGAGGAGATACAGGATCGAGCTGTATGGAGAACGTTGATTAAGCATATCAACCTCACATAGAAGTAGGAAAAGAGGAAGAAGAAGACAAAGAAGATGCTCAGGGACATTTTAGTTTAGTAAATTATACTATGGTTTGTGAATTGTGTCAAATATTATTTGAAATAATATGCATATTAATGTTCAACTAATGTGTTCAATGTTATGCCTGTACCTATTGTCTTGCTATACAAGATTAATGTATTTTTTTGGGTTGGCATCTAACTAGATTTACCTTATAAGATTAATGACCTCTGCAAGGAATGTGTCAATTGTTGCTTATTTATACAAAAAGTAAAGTTTACAGAATTATATAAGATATAAGAAGTAAAATCACAAGTGTGGAAATTAGAGAATACTAAATTTGTAATCTGCTATTAATATGCAGTTTTCTAAAACACAGAAAATAAATGTAAGCACAATATAAAGAACATCCTCGGCTGATCTAAATATGCATTCCAGATTATTCAAATCAAAAGAAACATGAGTAAATTCATAAACAAAATTGTCCAATTCTGGAAAATATAATTTAATTTTCACATTTGTGATTTAACTTGTACTAATCAAAGAAATATTTCTAATCATGTGCCCACCCAAAATGAAAAAATATGGCCTTTGAAAACAATGGGTACATGTATAATATTGACAATATGAGCTCAGTAGTAATTTTCTAATTATTCTGAGTAACATTTTAGCATAGACTTAATTCATTATATTATTAGTATAGTATTAGTTATCCCATTGAGTTTACTAAAATAGTAATTATAGTATTTGTATCCCATTGAGTTTACTAAAAATGGCTCAGTCTTTGCACTCTGTATTTCAAACTCCACTACACTATTGTTCATAATTGGACTGTGTGCCTATATAAATCAAAGTTGATGTTGGAATCTTGATTTATGTGGTATATACTGTATTTATGTGGAATTTAGGATCCAGTTCAAAATTCTGGTTCATACTTACAGAGCTCTGCATGGTCAAGCTCCCAAGTATATTGTGAACCTCCTTCAACCGTAATCCTTAGGCCATGTTCTGAGATTTACTCATTTGGATCTCCTTTCAGTTCCTCGTACCAGATTAAAGTCACGTTGGGATCGCACATTTTAAACAATTGCTCCAAAGTTATGAAGCAGTCTTCTACTGTTGTTGAGATTAGCAGGATCTACTGAACTGTTTAAGTGTCAGCTTAAGACGCATTTGTTCAAACAGGCGTTTGGGTAACCTTGTTTTGTTCTTTTGTTTTTTGATATATTTTTTTTTATACAAGTATGTTTTATGTTTTGATATTCTATGTTCTTTATGTTTTTGATATTTCATTTAATTTTTTTTTTGTTCAGCACTTTGTGACTTCTGTCTGTAAAAGGCACTCTATAAATACAATTTTACTTTAATTACTTACTTACTTGATACCAGATTGGAGTTGAATACTTGAACAGTGGGAATTTTACAATTTAATTTCTATTGTTTGTTATGTATTTTGAGGGAATATTTGTATCACTAGGGGAACTAAAGATTGTACTTCTTTATAAACTAAATGTCTAGTTAAGGCGTTTTGTGTTTACAAGTTACATAAATATTTTTCTTGTTGATTTTATTTTATCACTCTGGAAAATTATTGTTGTAAAAGTTTTTTTGTGTGTGTGACTATTTTGATGTATACTTTTTTCATACTTATGAATAATTTCTTATTATTATTTCTTATTTATTTTATTTTTTTTCCTTAACTGCAGTTAAGAGGAGGATTATATTAGAGCTCAAGTCATGTCCTCAGTATATTTATATAGCTGCTAAGAAACTGAATAGTTCTTTTGTGCGTTTTTCTTTCTCATTAAGTTAAATAACATGCCTCACCTGGTTGCTGTCAGTACTTATTTGACAAGCAAATGGATTTCACGGCTCATCCATCATTTCTGATAAGGCAGTATTGTTTTTTCTTTGATGGTTACATCATCAACACATTTCATGATATAATCATTTGCTGATGATGCATGGTATTGGTATTCTTTGCTGGTTTGAACTCCCTTACCCCAGTGCTTCTTTGAATGTATTCTAGCCAGTACAAATAGTCCTGGAACATTGATTCTGTGACATCTATTCTTACTGGACATTAAGAGTATACTACTGTTTTTAAAAATATATTTCTTACCTTCAACAATAAATGTAACATGTTTGGCAACAGAGGTGTTAAGTCCTTCTATGACAGCCTCACAGGTGAAATGCATCTTGCCATCTGAGGTAGACGGTACAAATTCTGTTTTGCTCACACACTGTTTCACATCCCAGCATTGAGATTTAGACAAAGTCTTCCCATTTCTTTTCAAGCTCACAGTGGCTTTATTGAACAGGCAACCCTGCAGCTTACACATGACTTTCTGCTTCTTGCCCCTGTGCAGAGTTTTTACTGGAACGGTGAGTGTGGGCTCAGTAATAAGAGAAAGAAGACATCAATGTCAATAAAATGAAGTTCGGTGGAATTCATCCGTACAGACAACAAACATTCAAATTTCAAGGTTAGTTTTACCATAACATCAGAGCATGGTTACATATAAACATAATCCTCTACGTCATTACATTCATTTTATTCAAATCACTATGTTTGTCCCAAAGATCTAAAACAGGACACAAAACCCGCAATAAAATATAAAAATTAAATGTTATCCCTTATTATTATACACCAACCAAGCTTGTTGCTTTTTCTCTGTGTTAACATTTTTGATAGCAGCCTATGCACATTCATGGGGAACAGGGTCCCATTGGAAAGCCAAGTTATTTATTGGTTTTCAGTATTGCACTTTTTACACTACTGGATTTGGACTGAAATTTCTGTGGTGAAACTTTTAATTTTATTGCATTTCAAATTTCGTGCGGTTTTGTAAACATTTCAAGCTCTGTGTATTCCTACAGCAAGTTGTATTGCTGACTTGTACTACCTAACTACACTAATCCTTCACTTTTTGCAATCTCCACATTGAAAATCCCATGTAAATGTATAAATCATTTAAATTGCCTGCTAACCCAGGAAGACTAAAGAGCACACCACCTACAGGTGTATCTTAGTTGTTTATTGGATTGCATTTTGTGTCCTTGCTGTTTAAAAGTGGTGTGCCTTTGATTTGCACTGTTACTTTTGCCCCATTATTACATGAAAATGTCTTAAAGTGGACAATAAGAGCACTCGCCCTCCACCATCCCCTCCTGTCACCACCCAAATTCAGATCAATTATTTAAATAGTAAGTTACCATTCCTTTAAAATGGCCTTTCCGTCAAGTACATGATGGAAATGCCAGTTGGCAAATTCTATCACGTGTCAGCATATTTTACAACATTGGGTATAATCCATAAAACAAGAAAATGTGTGCTCTTATGGTAGCATTTTTGATGACATTATCATGACTTTCCGCCTGTTTTCAATTATTACACATACTATAAAGGTGCATTAAATAGTCATTACCTTTACTGTATCATTCTCACAAACTTTAAAAACTTTAGCAACAAGGTTAATCTAGAAAAATTGCACAGTAAAATAGGAGCAAATAAAAGCCTGCTTTTCATACCTTGTTTTTACACCTGTCACCAAACATTAAGCCTTAAACTGGCCAGTTAAAAATTTAACTAGATGAGTTTTGGAAGCTGAACCACATGCACTGGTATGGATATTTTGCCACCTTGAATGGTCAGTTTTTCAATAAGACAGATGCCTAAGGTAGGAGAACTGATTTATTCCTTTCTAAATGTGTTAGGCCTGGTGCTAAGTGTTTGACTATATTGGCTGGCTGAAATGTTACACAGAGATAATTTGATGGCTATAACATTATTGTATTATATAAGTTATTTTTATTAATTTTAGCAAATTCTACATTTACATAAACATACAAACAAAGGAGAACCAAACCAATACACACATAGAGAACCTACATTACTTATATTTAAGGGTAGCAAATGAAACAGTTATGTCACTGAATTCTATTTCAAATGTTTTCTTTAAATATACATTTTTCAAACTCTTTTAGATTATAAATAATATTTGAAACCCACCTCAAAGGCAGTGAAAAAGGAAGAATTGTTGGAACATTTTGAGTTTTGATTATTAACTTTGCCCTAAATAATGAATTTGTATAATAAATAAATATTCTTTTTCCATGTTTTCTCTGACACAATACAATATAATGGTTATTCTATTTTAGATTTTCATATGCACTAGACAGGTTGCCAGTTCACCACAATCCACATATACTAATAGTTAACCAGCTACAGTCGTATGAAAAAGTTTGGGAACCCCTCTCAGCCTGCATAATAATTGACTCTCCTTTCAACAAAACAGATATCAGTGGCATGTCTTTAATTTCCTAGGAACATCTGAGTACTGCGGTGTTTTTCAAACAAAGATTTTTAATGAAGCCGTATTTAGTTGTATGAAATTAAATCAAATGTGAAAATCTGGCTGTGCACATCGTGGGTCCCCTTGTCATTTTGCTGATTTGAATGCCTGTCACTGCTCAGTGCTGATTACTTGCAACACCAAATTGGTTGGATGAGCTCGTTAAGCCTTGAACTTCATAGACAGGAGTGTCCAATCATGAGTGGTCAAAGGTATTTAAGGAGGTCAATCGCAAGTTGTGCTTCCTTCCCTTTGACTCTCCTCTGAAGAGTGACAGACAGCATGGGATCCTCAAAGCAACTCTCAAAAGATCTGAAAACAAAGATTGTTGAGTCTCGTGGTTTAGGGGAAGGCTACAAAAAGCCATCTCAGAGGTTTAAACTGTCAGTTTTAACTGTAAAGAATGGAATCAGGAAATGGAAGGCCACAGGCACAGTTGCTGTTAAACCCAGCAGGTCTGGCAGGTCAAGAAAAATAAAGGAAATTGAACTGAACTGGAGAGATTTTGTATGAAGAATGGTCAAAAATACCTCCATCCAGAATCCAGACACTCATCAAAGGCTATAGGAGGACAGTGTCTAGAGGCTCAAAGGAGCAAAAGGAGGCTCATCTAAGTATTGATGTCATATCTCTGTTGGGGTGCCCAAATGTATGCACCTGTCTAATTTTGTTATGATGCATATTGCATATTTTCTGTTAATCCAATAAACTTAAAATCACAGTTGAAATACTGCTTTTTCCATAAGGCATGTCATATATTAAAAGAATGTTGCTTTTTTGAAGGCTCAGCCAATGATAAAGAAAAATCTAAAGAATTAAGAGGGGTTCCCCAACTTTTTTCATATGACATATAGTTTCCCATTCTTGCTTATTCCCATTAAGGTCATACGTGTTTGGGGAATGTCCTGTTAGTATTGGGTATAAGGTGTTTCTTCCATTAACCCAACACTAGCAGGACAAGCCCCAAGATTCTGGCACCTAAATGGGAATAAGCAAGGACAGGGACACTCACACACATACTTGCTTATACTGTTGTAATTTAGACTCGCTAATTAATGAACTAGTGCATTTTTAAGATGTAAAAGAACACCAAAATACTTGGAAAATAATCCCAAGGGACACAGGGAGAAAGTAACAAAAAATCCACAGAGATAGTGATCAGGCTAGCAGTCAAATACAGATCCCTAGAGCTGTGAGGCAGCAGTACTTTAGAACTGCATCACAAATACACACTGTGATATATGGTCGGCCGTTCATCCCGGCCAATACCCCTACGCCACCAGGTGGAGCCCTCCCTGCAGTATGGAGGTGCCCTGAAGACCAGCAGGCCATCATGGACATTGGAGTCTTTATGCACAGCCCTGCTGGATACCATGGGGGCCGCTAGGAGACGCTGCAGGGAGGAACGACAATTATTTGCCTTACGCCCCTGAAGTACGTCCGAGTCACATGGACAAGGGGAATGACGTGCTTCCGGGGTGAAAAAAAGGACTTTTTTGTTGACCCTGAAGTGATAGGAGATCACATGGACTGGGGATTGGATCACTTCCGGGTCAGGGATAATAAAAGGACTCTGGGAACTCCCAGACGGCGAGCTGAGCTGGGTGGAAGGGTGGCAACGCGTCTGGGAGTGGTGGATTGTTTATTGATTGTGTATTGTGTTAATGTATGAGTATTGTGGCTAGGAGGGTGCTTTGTGCACTGTGCTGTATTAATAAAGTCAACATTTGGACTTTTACTTCGTGTCTAATGTCTTGGACAAGGGTTCATGGGAGTGATAGCGGACCCAAACTGTCCAAACACACATAAAGATATGAGTAAGCAGATTTTGAAATATATACAGACACTGTGTGAAAAGAACAAAGTGAGATGAATGTGATATGTGAAAGACAGACAGACAGACAGACAACATAGGTAACAATAGTTGCTTAGCTGACTACTGCAGAGTGAATGAGCCTCACTATTTAGCCACAGGACAGCAAATTACTGTTTAGGTTTAAGACAAACTTAACTACCAAAAATTAAAACAAAAGGTTCCTTCTCTGAAATTAGGTAATTTTAGCTCTACTATGTGAAATACACCTGGGCATCACAAATGGAAGACTTTCAAACAAGTACTAATAATGTGCACATTACTAAAGATTGGAATTTGTTGAGAAAATAATGGCAATTAGTCCACCAACACTACAACACACTTCTGTTTTTTTCCTTCAGTTGAATAACTTTCAAATGCATTAACAAAATTAATAAATTAACTTGATTAGACAGTGATTGCACCCTTTTAAATGTTAATATCAAACACATGTGTTTGTCTGAAATAGTAGGGGACACTTACTGCAGATCTGAAGCGGAATCTCCACTTTATGCCCTTCCTTACTCTGGTGCTTAACAATACAGGAGATGTTTTCACTGAGGCCTTCGTAAATGGATGTGTAATTGTAGAAACTCATTGCACTGAATGTGCCCTCAGGATTTCTACTGATCTTTGAGGGCTCTTGAGAATCCAGACACTTAGTACCTCTCTTCCACCGAATAGAGATGACTTCAGGGTAGAACTTCTCTACATGGCACTTCAGTGTCACCGACTTACCCTTTTCAGCCATTGGTGGATTCAGTGACACTACTGGAGGTACTGAAAAAGTGAATGTACAGTACAGGAAAACATTTAGAACATTCCAAAACAGAACCTTCAAACAGGGTGTCATGCCCACCGTGGAGCTCTCATCAATACATTTTGCCTCATCTAACAGAACCAAACTTAGCAGCCACCAGAAACAATCACATATGGCTCTCTTCCTATTTTAACAATAAACTCAGATATGTGCTTTATAAAGTCTTGCCAGATGTAATCGCCCAACACAAAAACTTGCTGCTGCAGAGTACTCATTAGATATGGTGAACACCTTGGAAAGATGCAAGTATTCAGAAATATATTTTTGAGCCTAAATAAAACTGAAAGGAGGAAGGCACTATTAGGAAATACATTGTCACAGAACTGGCAAGAAGTTCAAAACCAGGACAGACAAAACTAAATCAATATGCCAGTGCCAGACTGCAAAAAGTCACCAACAGCAAAGGTTTCAAACCAGAGGCCCAAATACTTTCTAGTAGGAAAGATCTAAAACTTGGGCATGTTGTCATACTTCTTATAGCAGGAAATGATGGCACAATACTACCACCAGGAGTCGGGAGGTGGAGGACAGAGGTGGCAAGGAGAGGAGTGGAGGCGGAAGAAGGATAGAGAAAGAGCGAAAGAAAGGAAGAAAGGACTGATCATTGATAACTGCTAACTGTTAAACAGACAACCAGTGAGGAAAAAGTTTTACAACATTAGGACAATCTGGACGAGAACAAGGCATTCAGACCAACAAAGCTCACTGGTCCTATCCACTTAATTCTTCTAAAATAACATCAAGTCAAGTTTTAAATGTCCTTAAAGCCCTCTTGTTCATCACACTAGTTGATCACTTATTCCAAGTGTCTTATGAGTCTGTTCTTGACAAACACATTTTAAAGTAACAGTCTGAATCCACTGGACTAATTCTATTCATAATTTAAACACTTCAGTGAGGACTCCTCTTCTTTTGCGTAAAATGTAAAGGTTCAGCTCTTTTAAACTTTCCTCATAACTCATTCCCTTAAGTCCTTCTCTGGACCTTTTCTAGCGCTGCTGTGTCTTTTTTGTAGCCTGGAGACCAAAACTGCACCCAGGACTCCAGATGAGGCATCACCAGTGTGTTATAAAGCTTGAGCAGAACCTCCTTGGACTTCTACTCCACACATCGTGCTATATAACCTGACATTCTGTTAGCCTTCTTAATGGCTTCTGAACACTGTCTGGAAGTCAATAGCTTACAGTCCACTATGACTCCTAACTCTTCTCATAAGGTGGACTCTCGATTTTCAGACCTCCCATTGTGTATTCAAACCTCACATTTTTACCTCCTATGTGTAATTCTTTACATTTACTGACATTAAATTTCATCTGCCACAATTCTACCCAATTCTGTATGCTATCCAAGTCCTTCTGTGATGATATAACGGATTCCAAATTATCTGCTAATCCACCTATCTTGGTATCATCTGCAAACTTAACCAGCGTGTTACTTCTATTCCTATCTAAATCATCTCTATATATAATCTTCATTTGGATCTTGATCTTTGTTTGTCCGCGATTGAATTAGAAGAAGAAACACTAGATGTCAGTAGAGAGACAGCTAAAACATATGCATTGCATTAAGAATCTCCTCCAGGCTTATACTACTGAAGACTGTAGTACGCCAGTCACACCTCAAAACACAGACATTCAAACTAAACAAATTGTTGTGCTTTAAATTAACTAAAGAAATCTTCATTTAGATCTTGATCTTTGTCCGCGAATTCCACGCATGTGTAGACCACCTTCCAGTTTAGTACGTTGTTGTTACGCACTGACCCCTGCTGGCCACCACTCTTAACTAATTCTGACCAATTCTAAAATGAATACAAATTAAATCTATGTAAAGAAGGGGTGTAAATGCAAAGACAGTGTTTCCTTACCTGTAACTCTTAATTGTACACTTCCTTTGGAAAGGTTTGGAACCTCATACACTTCACAAAGATAATGTCCTTCATCTCCCACAGTGACATTTTTAATGAGAAGTGAGGCATTTCCTCTCTGCAGCTGACTTTCCAAGAGTGTCACTTTGCTGGTGCTTTTCACTTTTCCTTCTCTGTACTTTGCCAGTTCAATATTATTCTGTTTCCAAGTTACAATTACATACTTCAATCCATGCTTACTGTTTGCCAAAGTGAAGAAGCAAGGAAGCAGCACATTGGTGTGAAGAGGAGAAATCAGCTCTGATTGTGGCATGGAGATACTAAATTTGGCCTCAGTAACTAAAAAGTAAAATTAGAAGAGTTGATAAATTACATATAAAAGAAACAAAGATTTATTACTCTCACTGCATGCACCTTGGGCAAATTCTTCAAGCATCATTTACACACATAAAGTTGCTCAAAATTTTCAGAGTTGTGGCTTTGTGGCTCAGGATCTGTGTTAGTATCTTGAAGTTTGAAAGTTCAAATCCTGTTACTGCCAGAAAAGATCCTACTCCAGTGGGCCCTTGAGCAAAGCCCATAACCTGAAAAATTGCTCCAGGAGTTCTCTACAATTGCTGAGCCTACACTTTGACCCCAAAGGTCATGCAAAAAGACAATTTCCCCCTGGGGATTAACAAAGTATATAAAAAATGCCCAGAAGGAATTTATTAATGAGAAAATATTATGACTCCCACATTATGTATGTTAATTTAAAATGGTGTCTTACTGCACACTTAGTCTAGTTTCAAATATTGTGTGTTTCCCTGCTCACATCAGCATTCTAAAGGTTTACTTCCTCTCTTACCAATTTAATCACAGGCCCAATTTCAGTCCTGCCCTCTCCTGCTGTCTACTCTGAAATGAAATTCTTCATTGTGCAAAATTAAGTCTCTATACTATAGTATATTAACACAGGAGTGGAGGTCTATAAAATCCACACAAGCCAGAATGTGAAACCTCCATTCAGAAAGCGATCAGACTGGGATTCAGAGGCTCTAAGATGACAGCGTTAAACACTCTGCAACCTGACATGTAAATTGTAACACAAACTTAAAAAAAGATAATGATACTGTCCTAAATTTCTCTAACTGTTCCAGACATACAGATGAGAGCGTCCAGTGGGAAAGGTCATAAAGGTAAATTTCTAAACAGGAGGGATGCTCTCCATGTTGGACTAGTTTGTGAGATTGAGATTTGTAATAATTGTGATGTCCTCACTTAATTACACCTACAGATTTTTTTTTTTTTCATTTTATTTCCAATACACACTAAAAATAAAACTCATCAGAATTTCAGCCAACAAATTATTTAGTAGAAGTGTGTCAAGAAACACCACAGGAGCTTCATTATACAAATGTCAGTCTTCTTCTTATTTTGCCACAGCGAATTGTCTTTTTCCATTTTTTCCTGTCCTCGTCATCTTGCTCTGTCACACCCATCACCTGCATGTCCTCTCTCACCACATCCATAAACCTTCTCTTAGGCCTTCCTCTTCTCCTCTTGCCTGGCAGCCCTATCCTTAGCATTCTTCTCCCAATATACTCAGCATCTCTTCTCTGCACATTTGCAAACCAACACAGTCTCGCCTCTCTGACTTTGTCTCCCAACCGTCCAACTTGAACTAACCCTCTAATGTCCTAATTTCTAATCCTATCCATCCTCGTCACACCTATTGCAAATCTTAGCATCTTTAACTCTGCCATCTCCATCTCTGTCTCCTGCTTTCTGGTCAGTGCCACTGTCTCCAGTCCATATAACATAGCTGGTCTCACTACCGTCCTGTAGGCCTTCCCTTTCACTGTTGCTGATACCCATCTGTCACAAATTGGGGTATATTGCATATAATGCTTTGGTTAAGTTGGATATGCTTTGTATTTTGTGTTGTGATTGTAAGAGCCATTTGTTAGTTATTTACAGTAGGCTATATTAAGTTGATAGAAGTATTTTCTTAGTTATGTTAAAATGTTTGCCTATATATTAGTGCATAGTCAATGTGAGTTTCTATTATAACTGCTACAAGCTAACTTGTAAATAGAATATTTTAATTATTTCTTGACATTCTGTCTACAGACTAGTTCAGTTTATGACCTGCCTTGCTATTGGTAAGACATGGAAGGCACGCAGTTTCAAACCGTGCTGAACCTGCAGATGTTCTAAAGTGAAGCCTGTAAGTTAGCAAAAGAAAAGAAACAACCTTTAAGTGTAGAAAACGATTGAATTAAACAAGAGAAAGTTAAGATTGTAGTGAAAAAGAGAAGAAACCTTTTTCCCCTTTTATACTTCATGTGTAATAACTTTTTTCTAATTTTTTGTGATCTTTTATTTTTTATTTTTTCACTAAACTTTATAAAACAGACTTTTTGAACTGTGGGATATCTTTTGTTATGCATTTGGCTCATGTCAGATGCTGCCTTGGTAACTCAGTAGCTAATTGACTTTGGGAATATAGAATAGACACATCTACAGTTACATCTTTTATATTTAACCCAAAGAGAAATCTATGGCATCAACTGTACAACTAAATAAAGGTAATACTATTAAATCTGTAGTTATATGTAAAAATTTTTGGTAAACTACAACAAAACAGAAATCAATCAATAAAAAGTACAAATACCTGAAAGCAGCAGGATAAAGACGACAGATGTGTTCTCCATCTTTCAGCACACACTCAAGACTGAAGAAAACGTGAGGTTAGTAAAATGAGGAAACTCAACAGTTTTTGTTTCTTTATTGGTGTGCTTAGAGTTTCAGCATCATCTACAGTATGTCCCTACAGTACATACAGCATTAAAACCAACTCAAACTGATTCTTACTTAAACATCCATTGAGCATGCAAGTCATTGCCGAAATCTGACACCATAAAAAGCTAGAATGTCCTGCAGAAGAACTTGACAATGTTGCTGCCATTAGCAGGCACAGCATTGTGTATTTGTCATTGTTCTACTTTTCGGTTAGATGTCTAGAAGGTTTGAGCAGTGGACGTCTTTAAGAGTAGTGATGCTTTTGGATAGAACATTAAAACTTTAGAACAATCTAGATGAAAACAAGCCATTCAACCCAACAAAGCTTGCCAGTCCTATCCAATTAATTCTTCTCAAAAAGCATCAAGTCGAGTTTTGAAAGTCCCTAACGTCTTACTGTCTACCACGCTACTTGGTCGCTTATTCCAAGTGTCTACGATTCTCTGTGCGAAGAAAAACTTCCTAATGTTTGTGTGAAATTTACCCTTAAGTCTCAACACACTGGACTAATTCCCTTTATAATTTTAAACACTTCAATCATGTCACCTCTGAATCTTGCTTAAACTGAACAGGCTCAGCTCTCTTAGTCTTTCCTCATAACTCATCTCCTGTAGCCCTGAACTCAGCCTAGTCGCTCTTCTCTGGACCTTTTCTAGCGCTTCTATATCCTTTTTGTAGCCTAGAGACCAAACCTGCACACAGTACTACAAACGAGACCTCACCGGCTCATTATAAAGCCTGAGCAGAACCTCCTGTTACTTGCACTCCACACATCAAGGCGCTATATAACCTGACATTCTGTTAGCCTTCTTACTGACTTCTGAACACTGTCTGGAAGTTGATAGCTTAGAGTCCACTATGACTCCTAAATCCTCCTCATAAGGTGAATTCTCGATATTCCGACCTCCTATTGTATATTCAAACCTAACATTTTTACTTCCTATGTGTAATACTTTATTTTCATTTACTGACATTAAATTTCATCTGCCACAAATCTGCCCATAGTTAACAGTTAAGCTTAAAGCAGCTCCTATGGATCCAAAGTAAACATTTGCAAAATCTAACCTAATACTATGTATACCTACTGGTGTCCAGCAAGTGGGAACTATAATTGGCACCTTATTTAGTGTGTACTAAAGAAAAAAAAGGGAGATATCCTTTATATCCCAGCTTAGTATCATTGGGGCGGAATGGTGGCTCTGAGGATAGGGCTTTGCACTGGCAATCGGAAGGTTGCCGGTTCGAATCCCATAAATGCTAAAAGTGACTGTATTTCTTTAGGCCCTTAACCCGCAATTGATGTTAATCTGCATCCAGCCCTGCATGTAGACCCTCCAACTTGCAAGGAAAACCTGCGGTTTGGTAGCAGAACTGGCACTCCAGCCACCATGAAAAACTGTTCCACTCCATCTGAATGGCTGCACTCGGGTCCTAATCTGGGATCCTGAGTAAGTTTTTTATTGGGGTGGGTGAAGCAATGCGCTGTATCTCCATGTGCTCCTAACCACTCTCATAGTATCATTCAAAAATGGAGAGATTATCCAGGTTTCAATATGTTACCAAATAAAAACTGTAAGAAAGTACTATGCCAGAGAAAAAAAAAACAGAAACATTGGCTCACAAGTAGGATTTCTCACCTTGCTTTACATAACTAGGACTATGAATATTCTTGGAGCAGCCCAATCCATGTATCACTGTAGAAAACAAGAAGCTGAAATAGGTAAATTATTTAAATAAGCAGGCAATACCAGTCTAATGATGTGTGCCAAGAAGCACAATCAGTTAATTCTGAAATCAGCATGTTTTACTAAGTGCATCAGTCAACATAATAACTAGAAAGCAGTACTGAAAGAAGTTAAGTCATATTTTAAAAAAAACTGAAGTATCGGAATTCTTGAACAATAGAAAGAGCAGAAGAGAAACTAAAACAGGCACCAGATGATGTGAGAAGCACAAGATGTGAACGGTGCTGCTGACAAATTTATGCTCTTACCCCAGTCAAATTAAAAATTTATCAGAAAAAACATGCCAAACAGACACACTCACAGAACAATGTCAAGCCTTACTGATGCCGTCATTTAAAAGAAAAAAGCTGGCTAAATATATTTAAATGATATAACATGAAATACCTTTTATAATATTTTATACACAGCATTTACAGTATAACATTTGTTTAGTTATTTTGGCTTTGTAACACTATCTGGATTCTGTTTGCAAGCTTCAGAGAGGATCATGTAAGATAAATGACATGTTTAGTGTTTTAGCAGCATCTTTGTCCCTACGAGTATATGTAGTAAATCTACCAACAGCACTAATTCTTACATACGTGTCTGTTGAGCGCACAAGTCATTGGCACAATCTGGTATCATGAAAACAAACAGGAATTGAAATACAGAGCTCCATTTTATTTCATATAACTCTGCATTGATTTCTTGTGGATACTCTGGTTTCCCCCCCACAGTCCAAATACATGCAGGTTAGGTGGACTTGATGATGCTAAATTGGCCCATGATGTGTTATGTGTGTTTGTGTTCACCCTGCAATGGTCGTCCAGGAATTGTTCCTGCCTTGCATTGGATGCTTCCCCATGACCCTTTTCAGGATGAGTGGATTTTGTTCTTTTATTCTTGTTGTTGTGATCTTGTCAAGTTTCCTGGTATCCACATCATCACTCCTTGCAGCAATCATTGCTTTACCTTCCGACCCATTGAGCTAATAAGTCTCTGGATATGTACTTGTTCAATGTTATCTCATTCCTGAAAAAGAACCTGACGAGGTTGTTGCCATTGGCAGTCAGTGTCTCTAATCTCTGAATGTCATCCCATAGGTGTTCTTTGGAGCTAGATGCAGCACCTGCATACCAACATTCATTCTTCAGGACAGATGGGAACAAAACAGCCATATATGTCCTGGCATTATTCTACTGTAGGATCATATATATAGAAGGTGTTAGCAGAGGACCTCTGACAGGTCACTGTGCTTTAGCTTTAGTAGCATTGACCCTGTCCTTCATTGTCCTCTTACAGATGTTGGCATTGTGTCTGCTGGCAGTTTAAGTAGTATGGGTGAAATCATCCTTCAGATGCCACAGTCTGATCTGTCAGTCCTTCTCTGCTGTAGTCATTCAAGGGAGACCAGATCTTGAATGGTCATCTGATATGCTGGTTTTCTGAAACATCTTCTAGTAAGGACACCATGTTGTGGTTTAACACATTGTGTCTGATACCACTAGTACATGACATGTCTGCTTGCAGCGTGACAATGACTCATTGGTCAGTGTGAAAGAATAATTGTAGGGTAACAGAGCATTCAGCTTAAAGAAATAGCATAAAAGGTTAATACATGTCAGAAACCTTTGCAGGCACACCAGGAAACCAGATAAAGGTCAAGTGAACAATAAAATGTACTGAAAGACGACAAAGAGATAACTAAGAAATTAGCAGATAAACAAATAGAATGGATAGTTTGTTATACACACAGAAATTTAAAGGGTGGTGGCGCAACTCAAAGGTACAAAAAGAAGCAGAATATAATATAATAGACTTTTATTTTATATAAATCATTTGGGTGTAAACCAATGAACCAACCAAAGTAAATGTATGGATTGATTGACACTGTGTAAATTCATCTATACTAATAAAAGGCAAAGCCCTCACTCACTCCCTCACTCACTGACTCATCACTAATTCTCCAACTTCCCGTGTAGGTAGAAGGCTGAAATTTGGCAGGCTTATTCCTTACAGCTTACTTACAAAAGTTGGGCAGGTTTCATTTCAAAATTCTACGCATAAGGGTCATAACTGGAAGCTATTTTTCCCCATATAATGTAATGGAATCTTGAGTTGGAGATGGCCGCGGGGGGGGAGTTTCGTGTGACATCATCACGCCTCCTACGTAAGTACGTAGAGAACAAGGAAGAACTCCAAACAGCGATCAGCACAAAACGCCATTTCACAATTGAGAAGGCAGAAAAACATTATGAAGCAAATGATGCATACAAGCATATTCATAAGTACAGCTACTGCGGAAACAAAGCACGGCGTGAACCGTAAGTTTATATTAAATTAAGTTCATAGACAGGCTGCCACTAGCGTTTGTAATTTAGTGCCTGCCCATATAAGGCCGTCCATCAGCGGCAATCCAATACAAACACTGCCGGTAAATGTTCACGGGTGAAGGACTGTGCTTATGCAGAGGAAGATGAGATGGTCAGGGTGGTGTTTGGCACAAACTCATTGAAACTGCGAGAGAAACTTTTAAGTGCCGGGTCTTAGCTGACATTACGAGATGGCACCAGTACAGCTGGGAACCTTCGATGCAAGAACACCAAGCGGCTCACGTGAACTGACGCAGTGCACAGACAAAAGCAACAGTTCCAAAGAGTGCTGAACAAAAACCGAATTACACAATTGAGAAGGCAGCAAAAAAATATGAAGCGTCTTATACATACAATCATATTCATAAGTGCAGCTACTGCGGAAACAAAGCACACGGTGGAAAAAGTGAATGTCCTGCTAAAGGAAGACAGTGTGAAAAAAAAACCCGTGCATGCAGTTTGTCACATCACAGATAAAAGGAAGACGAGCTGTTTATTGATGCAGTAAGGAACTAATCGATGAATGAAACCTCTTATCTTTACAACGATTGACAAACACGGAATGTAACTTGAACACATCCTACAAATACGAGCCTGATTGAAAGAAATAATGATAATCAAATCCTTGATGACAGCAACATTCAATAACACTCACAAAACAATTACTGTATATTGACAATCATGTTACGTTATTTTTAAAATGTTCCCTTTTCTTTTTCATAACTTCTACTTCTCCACTGTGGTACACGGGTATATACTGTATATATATATATAAATGTATATATATACCCCGATCTACAATACATACTTTAGCATAGACAAGCCACACGCTGTGGCTAATTGTAGAGTCTTGCCTCTAACGCCGACATTCGAGGTTCGATTCGAGAGGGATGTACTGACTATGTATGCGCTACCGATTCATTTTACCTTCGATCTCCTTGGTTTGGGACGTATGAAAAATATTAGGTTAACGCAGAATCATGTTACGTTATTTTTAAAATTTTCCCTTTCTTAGCACAAGCACAGCTGAGAAGCTTCGATGCATGTACTCCATAACGCGTTAAAAAATAACGCATTTAATCACACTTTCAATTCCAAGCAAACGGGAACTTTTGTCAATGCATGATTTCCTGGTACATCCATTACACTGATGCACACATCACA
Organism: Polypterus senegalus; assembly: GCF_016835505.1. Classification (NCBI taxonomy): domain Eukaryota; kingdom Metazoa; phylum Chordata; class Cladistia; order Polypteriformes; family Polypteridae; genus Polypterus; species Polypterus senegalus. The sequence continues at coordinate 8,888,925 of NC_053163.1, forward strand.
GCTACAAAAATGTTAGAGTCGGAATAAAGCGCGTTCCTACGACTGATCATTTCGACTACCCGAGCGAAGCCTTGATAAAAGCATGGTTTTGTGCACACTGAAAAGCAAGCAAAATTAGATGCATTACAGAAAGCGGACTTTGTGGCTCTTACTGGGGATCATTGGACTTCCGTGACCGTTAGTAATTCTAAATACATCTAATTACAAAATGTTCAATGATCACACTGTTTTAGCCTAATGTACAAAATAATTTTGGCTAATGTTACTCAGAGTTTAAAGAGTAAGCTGGTCAAATTACCTTTTATGTTTCTGACTTATTTTTTTAAGAAGAAAACTGCACTTTATGTGAAATTTTGGTTATTATTATTTAAAGACAATACTATTCTGAAAATGTACTTAAAGTACTTAAACTACCACTTTATTTTTAAGTCTGCCCAATTTTAACCAGGGATGATATTTTTGTTTCTGTTTTGAATTCAAATGCAGTTTAAAAGCTTTTTTCAGAAATTAAAACAGCTTCAGTTTACAATATTCATGTCCATGTCTATTATTTGATTCTGTCGCCCACTAAAACCGTTTTAAATTAAAAAAAAAAATTTGCGATTTGGGGCAAATTTACGTGTGATTACATACGATTAATCAAGATCAATTCTTACACAGCCTCTAATTAATTGGATTAATTTTTTAATCGAGTCCCACCTAATATATATATATGTAGATATATATGTAGATTTGTATATATATGTATGTGTGTATATGTATATATATATAACTGTATACTGTATATATATGTGTATAGATGTGTCTGTGTGTATATATATATTTATATATATATGCCAGCAACACTCATGACAATGACAAAACAATTACATTGTCAATCATGTTACGTTATTATTAAAATGTTTCCTTTTCTTTTTACTTCTCCGCTGCCAATCGCAGGTATTTTGATATATATATATATATATATATATATATATAGATATATATATATAAATAGATAGATATGACAACAACACTCATATCAATGACAAAACAATTACATTAACAATCATCTTACGTTATTTTTAAAATGTTTGCTTTTCTTTTTCATAACTTCTTTAACACACTACTTCTCCGCTGCGAAGCGCGGGTATTCTGCTAGTTAGTTTATAAAATTAACCTCTATTCTTTGTTTCTGTGATCATTCTGACCAGACTGTAACAGACTGATTTAAAGAATGCTTCCTCGAAGGCATTTTGCCGAGCAGTAATTACAAGATAATGCACAGCTTTTCTCCTGCCTGATAACCGATTTGTCCTCTTAGGTTCTTTCTTTAATAAGATGTTAAATTTCTACCACATTTTTTGCCGCCCAACGTTAAGATGTTCCATACTCTCAGCAGAATATCGAAAGATGTGAAGCAGACGATGCAAAATTAGAACGGACTTGTTCCCATCTCCACAGGATTTTCCTCTGGTGATCCGATCGTCGAACCTGAAACAGTAGGAGGAGGGCATGTTAATTTGTTCTTTTGGGAATATGGCGCTGGGTTATATCTGCTGTTAGAACAGGATTGTTTCCTGTCTAGAGTTAGGATAGTTTTAGTGTAGTTAGGTTAAGAGCCTTTTTCTCACTAGAGAGAGCATAAGTCCTATTAAGAAAAGGAATTGTTCATTAAAATAGGGTTAGGATTCTCACATCTCAGACTTTAGATACAATACTGAATCGTGCCTTCTGCAGACATTTTCTGATGACACAGCCATATTTGGATGTATCAGCATTGGACAGGAGAATGAATACAGGACACTAGTGAAGGACTTTGTTGAATGGTACAAATTGAATGACCTGCCGCTCAACTTCAATAAGAGAAAGGAGATAATTACAAACTTTAGGAGGGTCAAGCCCACTCTGCTACAGGTTCTCATTGATGGTGAAGATGTAGAGTTGGTGAGGATATACCATTACCTTGGGGTGCGTCTGAACCTCTGTAGTATTCCAAAGCTCTTTATTACATATACTGTACAATATAGTATGTAGTACAGTAAAGTTCACTAGCAAAAAAAATAAAAAATGGATACATATACAGTATGCAATGTAAGATCTTGGTTGATTCATAACAGTACCATTACAATGCAAAACAAAAAAGAAGATTTGTATAGCACTGTATAAACACACACAAAGCAGCACAAAAGCAAAATATCCAAAAACAGAAAATGGCAATTTGAACCCTGGCAACAAAACATTAGAATCTAAAGTACTGCAGAAGTATAGAAGTCCTCTTCACTGCACCTCCTATTGCTTATGTCTATCTGGCTACATATTTTTTTATCAACACCACACATTATATTCTCCCTTGCAGTGCAACATGGGAAAAATTATCTTGACTTGTGTACCCACTGTTTATGAGTGTCTGCTGTTATGCCTTTATAATCTGTTGCAACCAACAAGAATATTTGTTCATTAAGCTGATGGTTAAAAACTTTCCATCTCCATTCAAAAAATAATTTCTCAGTTGGATTCAAGAAAGTATAATAGGGTGGGAAACATTTGCATCCTTGAGTGGGCACCATTCTCAGATTTGTTCTATGAAAGCTGATTTTGTCCTAAACAATCAGATAAATGACAAGTGATTAATAACCAAGCATCCCACAATTTACACAATATATTCAGTCAGCCATTTTCCAACCAGTTACTGTATATCCTAACACAGGGTAATGGGGGTCTGCTGGAACCAATCTCAGCCAACACAGGGCGCAAGGCAGGAAACAAACCCCGGGCAGGGTACACACACACACACATCAAGCACACACTAGGGACAATTTAGAATCACCAATGTACCTAACCAGCATGTCTTTGGACTGTGGGAGGAAACCAGAGAAACCCATGCAGACACGGGCAGAACATACAAACTCCACGCAGGGAGGACCCGGGAAACAAACCCAAGTCTCTTTACTGCAAGACAGCAACGCTACCACTGTGCCACCGTGCTGTCCATTTATGCAGTATATTCTTCACTTATTATGAATATTTGTTGAATTGTTTTTTATGTGATGGCATGTACAATGATAGTTAACATACAATGGTTTGGTAATGAGATTGATTACATAATTCATTTTGGCAGACAAGACTTAGGCTACATCCGCACTACCATATCCTCAAAATGGAGTTTTTAAATGGAAACAATGTGCCATTTTTGCTTTGTTTACAATAATAACCATGTACATACTAAACCACATGAAAATGCATATGTTAGGGACATTTGTCTACACTGGGCATGTGCTCAATGGCGACAACTCCATGAAAGGACAGTATACTGAATAAATTAGGGCCTTGTGCCAATCAGATTACTGTGTGCTTCTTGTTCTTTCAATTTGCCACAGCAAATATTCTTCTGTGTCATTTTAACATAATGATTTCAGTTTAAACAGTCTTAAGAATTGGCAACGGTGGTCTTGTCATTAAAAAAAAACAAAGCAAATGATAAAGCACCACTTTAAACAACAAAAAAAGGATTCAGCTATATGCTAATTCATAAGATGACTGATTATAAGCAGCCCACAGCAATCAGAGTGCATCTTGTACCAAACAACAGTATAAAAACTAACTTGATAAAAAAAAATACATTGATACATACATACATAAATAAGTGTGTGTGTGTCTGTATTGTAACTTTATAGCTCTGTGCTTTTGTCTTTGTCTTTCAGGGACACGAGAAGACAAAAACTGTATTTGTCCCCTGGGCAAAATTTGGCTTTTTACAGCTGCTCTTTAATTAAATAAATACATAACCATACTCCTTTACGGAGCCGATGCTGCAAATTGGGTTCCAGATCCAGATCTCAGCTTTGAAACTCTCCTTCTGCTGTTGCTCTGTAACAACTCTACAATATTATTGCTGGCCCTGCCTCACATTGCTTACCTGGGGTCAGTGGAAACTGGAACCGCTACACCATTCTACAGCTCAATGAGCCAAAGCTCCTCCATCGACCATGCAGCCAGGACTAGCAGATGGTGAAGCATTTCCAAGGTGATGGAGTTGCAGATGTAACAGTCACGCAGTTGTCTTCCAGCCTGTATAGTTGCTGCAGCCAGCATTGCTGATTGAGGATCTCAGTGTCGAAAAATCTCCAGCAACCTCACAGAATAGCTCAGCAAGACCATTTCAGGCTTCTGCAGAATTCTATGCTTTGCTAATGTGACTTTGGCGTAGTTTCTGTTTTTTAGGCTCCCCTACAGTTGCCTTTAAAGTTGCTTATTTGCATGATGAAATGTATGTGCTCATAAGGATGGAGACTCATCTTGGGGCTAATGCAGCTTGTTAGCGCTGTTATAATCTTGTACATTGACCTCTGGTAACAAAGGTTCTAAGGATGAATTAAAGTCCTGGAATGCATTTAATTATTAACTAAAATAGTACAGTTTATTAACTATGTAAATAAAGTATCACATTATGCAGTCAGTGTAAAACATTTCAGTTATAAATGTAAGTTATTCTTTTCTCTGTAACTGAAATGATTTAGCCTATCACTGACAACTTAATTAGATCAGCCAAACTACAAAGTGTATTTAAACATTTACTAGCTGGACTATGCAATACTGTGGATAATTTTTAATGAAATGAAAACCAGACATTAACTCCTGCTTGCTTGTGTGCTGTTGCTATGTCTAACCTCATTCTCTCATACAAGTTACTTGTTAAGTTAAAAAAACATGTAACCACAAAATAGGTGTAAATTTGAATGTGGTGTTAAAGTTTCCACTCTTCTCAGCCAAGGCTGGCATAAACGTCAATACCTAAAAATAAACCTACCCAGGGCAGTTCATTCTCCTCACCTAGAAAGCATTTTTTTATATATAAGATTATTAATTTCCAAATGGATGGCAGCCTATATAAAATAGTGAAATGTTAAGGACATTTAGCTAAAGACTTGAGTTATAGAAATGGCTGCTTAAAAAAGAGAACTTGGCTAGCTCTTTTTTTATTTCATAGAGTGAGATGCTCTAACTTCTGCAACCATATACAATAAATCAAGAGCTGCATTTAGGGGATGCAAGTAGGATGACTGCCCCAGGCCCGCTTTTGAGGTCCGTGTTTTTGTCAAGTTATATTCTCCAGTATATATGTATTGTGAACTATGGCCGGCCGTTCATCCCGGCCAATACCCCCACGCCATTAGATGGAGTCCTTCTGGAAGCATGGAGGTGCCCCGAATTCCAGCAGGGCATCATGGATATTGGAGTTTTCCTTCACAGCCCTGCTGGATACCTTGGGGGCCACAAGGGGACGCTGCAGGGAGGCTCAGAGACCTGTATTTGCCCTATACCCCGGAAGTACATCCTCGTCACAGGGACAGAGGAAATGACGTACTTCTGGAATGAAAAAGAAGAGTTTATATATGACCCGGAAGTATTGCCAATCACATGGACTGAGAGGAGCGAAACACTTCCGGGTCAAGGACTATAAAGGACTCTGGGAAATCCCAGAGCTGAGCTGGGTGGCAGGGTGTCAATGCATCTGGGAGAGTGGAGAGTGGAGGATTGTTATTGATTAGAGAATTGTATTTGTTTATGAGTATTGTGGAGAGGAGGGTGCTTTGTGCACTTTATTATTATAATAAATTTAACTTTTGGACTTTTATCTGGTGTCTGACATTTAATCCGAGGTTATTTACAAGGTCTAATACTGTATGTCAGGATCTGTCTTACTCATGCATCTGTACCTGAACTTATTCTTTATTGCATAAAGACTCTTAGTTTTGAAATTGCTTTTAAACTGTTTTGGAAATTTAAAGAAAAATACAATACAATACAATTTATAGCCCAAAATCACACAAGAAGTACCGCAATGGGCTTTAACAGGCCCTGCCTCTTGACAGCCCCCAGCCTTGACTCTCTAAGAAGACAAGGAACAATTCCCAAAAAAACCCTTGCAGGGAAAAAATGAACTGCCTTTTCCGAGGTTTCTTCCAGAGAGACAATATAACAGTAATATAGTTAAACAACAGAAGCCAGTTTTGAGACAGACTCAATAACCTGCCTTTCTGTTATAGATATAAACCACTCCAAAAATGAACCAGTTCAGCTTGGTATAAATAAATCTGTCAAGGGGTACACTCACATAAAGCACTGTAGATACTGGATAATCGAAAACAGTACCTTAAATGATCTAGGATATTTCTTGTGAAAGGAAGACTATAGTAAAACTAAAAATGCATTGAAATATAGAAGATCTGATTAAAAGAATCAGAATCACATTTATTCGTCAAGTATACTCCCATACAAAGAATCTGACTCCACTTTTTTGATGATTCTCCAAGTATCCTATGACAGACATGGACAAAATTGATAACTACACACCTGGGTTAAAGACAAGACAAAGAATATAAACACAAGCATACAAAGTGCAAGGCAGTGCAGGAAATACTGAATTAAACATTAGCTGTATGTCAAAAAATCTCTAATCTTGGTAATGTAAGTTCTTTCAGTAAAATATGTTTAACACAACATTGTGTTTATACTGAGGCCATTGTTGTTATAGTAGAAAAAATGAAGTCCATTGCTACAGATGCAAGATAATTAAAGTGTTTAAACACAAGAGATTACAAAATAAATAAATAACAGGCAACCTAGTGACTCAGCCAGATGGATAGATGGATGGATGTGAAACAAGCAAACATAGAAAATATAGCTAACAAAATAATCCATACATGTATCAATTGTCAGTTTTCAACATTTAATGTCAAAATCAGACAACAATCTTTATTAAAACACATAATGATTATAGACATGGTAGAAGTATAATACAGTTTCGTTTGTGATTAGAAAACTCAAACATTAATCCAATTCAGTCTCAAAGAGGCCAATTTGGGAATCCATAAAAGATGTTCATTCATCATCAGATACAATTTTGAATCTTTCATATTGCCTTTGCAATAGCTTCTGTTCTCTAGGTACATTGTCTTATGTAATGAACTCATAATAAGGTGCTGAGTCTTCAAAAGATATCATTTATGTTTAGTATTAAAGAAAATGACATACATTTATTATGTGCACATTTTTTAAAAATCAAGAAACTGGAGTGGTTCTTCAGAGCAATGATATGGGGAAGCACTATTGGCTGTGTGACAGATAGAGGGCGCTATCGTCCTCTTGAACCCTCAGATCTGACGCCAGACATCAGGTAAAAGTCCAATAATTCGACTTTTTATTAATCAACAGTGCACAAAGCACCCTCCTCTCCACAATACTCATAAACACACTCCACAATACAATAATCAATAATCACTCCACCACTCCCAGACGTGTTGCCACCCTTCCACCCAGCTCAGCTCGACGTCTGGGATTTCCCATCGTCCTTTTATATTCCCTGACCTGGAAGTGTTTCCAATCCTTCAGTCCACGTGACTTCCTATCACTTCCGGGTCAGATAAAAAGTCCTCTTCTTCATCCTGGAAGTATGTCATTTCTCCTGTCGCTTTGCCTAAGACGTACTTCCGGGTTGTAGAGCACATACGACTCTTTGGGCCTCCCTGCAGCATCCTCTGTTGGCCCCTGCAGTATCCAGCAGGGCTTTACAGGAAAACTTCATTGTCCATGATTCCCTGCTGGTATTCGGGGCACCTCCATGCTGCAGGGAGAGCTCCACCTGGCGACCTGGGGGTATTGGCCAGGATAACAAGCCGGCCATAGTCCACAGCTGTCAAAAGAAAAATCCACATGAAAGTGTGGAAACAACTTCTATTTATTTAGGTCAGTAACAGGCTCCATAAACAGTCATAAATAGATTACTAGCAAAATACCCACGCTTCGCAGCGGAGAAGTAGTGTGTTAAAGAAATTATGAAAAAGAAAAGGAAACATTTTAAAAATAACGTATCATGATTGTCAATGTAATTGTTTTGTCACTGTTATGAGTGTTGCTGTCATCAAGGATTTGATCGTCATTATTTCTTTCAATCCGGTTCGTATTTGGAGGTAAACCGATTTGGTCGTGAACCGAAGCAATTTCCTCCCATAGGATTGCATGTAAATACAATTAATCCTTTCCAGACCATATGAACTGTATGTAAATATATTTTTTTGTTAGTTTTTAAGCACAATATAATTATACCATAGAATGCACAGCGTAATAGTAAACTAAATGTAAAAACATTGAATAACACTGAGAAAACCTTGAACAACAGAGAAAACTAACACTGCAAGAGTTCACGCCACAGCACTAACAACCACTGGCTAAAAGCACTTTTTTTAATGAGTTTTAAGCACAGGGGAAAATGAACACTTGAAAAAATCCGTAATTTAATAAACCACCAAGAAAAATAACATTGCAACAATGCAAGCTACGAACAGATTGCTGGAAACAGAAGTGAAAACAAAATCAAGACCAGTGCATTCTTTAACTGCCTTCCTACCTTAATGGGTCCAGCTCTCTCTCGCACTGCCTATGTGTCTGCATCCATCTCTCACATTACCTCTGTGTGTGTGTGTGTGTGTCGTGCTATCTCTGTTGCGCTGCCTGTGTGTGTGTCGCACTATCTCTGTCGCACTGTCTGTGTGTGTGTGTGTGTGTCGCGCTGACTCGCGCTCTCTTTCTTGCTCGCTGCACAGGAAATGCACAGGGAGAGACTGAACATGTACAAACCGAAAGGGAAACTGGCTTGTTCGTATACCGAGTGTGTGGTCGCGAATATTTAGCTCAATTACGTGGGAGGCGTGCTGATTTCCACAGTAGCTGCACTTATGAATATGCTAAGCACAGTCCTTCACCTGTGAATATTTACCTTATATGGGCATGCACTCAATTACGTGGGTGGCGACCGGGCTGCAGGCTACAGCTGTATATATGGACGAAAGTATATTCCAGTTATGACCGTTACACGTAGAATTTCGAAATTAAACCTGCCCAACTTTTGTAAGTAAGCTGTAAGGAATGAGCCTGACAAATTTCAGCCTTCCACCTACATGGGAAGTTGGAGAATTAGTGATGAGTCAGTCAGTCAGTGAGTGAGTCAGTCAGTCAGTCAGTCAGTCAGTCAGTCAGTGAGGGCTTTGCCTTTTATTAGTATAGATAACAGATTTGTGAAATACAATTGGATTTCTGATTTTAAAAGACGTATCATTGCATATATCCACACAGGTTATGTTCAGGTTTTTTGATGTGTTGCATCCTGCTAAGTTGCTCATTAGACATTAAAGGTTTCTGTCCTTTGTCAAGCAATAGTTCAACGAGGAACCACACAACCCAGTTAAGCACCATTAAAACACCATTATATTTAAGAGTGTTTCTTGGAATACCAAAATGCCTAAATTTGTTTATTTATCAGCTCATTTTAGCCAGTAATCCATCCATTTCAGTGGCTGTGTTCATAGGAAGTCAGAGCCTATACCATCAATACTAGGTGCAAATAAAAAGAAGGCCTGGACTGTACACTTGCCCACACAGGTTGAGGCCACCAGTTATCCTAATACATATGTCTTTGGTTTTGGGAGAGAATTTACTGTATGTGTAACTCACTCAAAATGTGTGCAAAATGTACTCAGATTTTGAATTCAAAGCCAGAAGCCCATCCATCCTCCAACCCACTATATCCTAACTACAGAGTCACAGAGGGTCTGCTGGAGCCAATCCCAGACAACACAGGGCGCAAGGCAGGAAACAAACCCTGGGCAGGGCACACACACACACACACCAAGCACACACTAGGGACAATTTAGGACCAGCAATGTGGGAGGAAACCCACGCAGACACGGGGAGAACATGTAAACTCCATGCAGGGAGGACCTGGGGAGCCAACCCAGGAGTCCTTAGTGTGAGGCAGCAGTGCTACCCACTGCGCCATCGTGCTGCCCAAGCCATAAGCCATTAGCTAATATTTGTAATAATGAAAATGTTCTTTAAATATTAAAAAAAGACAGTATTTGCTCAAGCAGATGTTTGCAGTAATTATTTTCTTAGTATTATTTTATAGAAGAAACAAAGGTTTGTAACTTAACAGGTATTTTTTAACAATGCGTCAACCACAAACACTAGGTTAAAGATGGAGGAGAAGTTCAGGAGAACTGTAGGGAACATATGCAACAGAGCCAGTGTGATAACAAGCACAGGCAATAAAGAGTGTTGGGGCACCTGTCGGTAAACCCCATATAATTGAATTTGAAAAAAGAAAACAAATGCAATTAATCATGTTAGAGCAAATGTCTTTTTGATGGGAGTCTGGTTCTGACTGCTCAAAATGACAGAACTTACAGTTATGTTAATTTCCAGCAAGAAGAAGTGGGTCCGAAAAGACAGACACCAGAAGTGACATTGGTGGTAGAAAAGCTGTCAATCTTCGGTCTGCAATGGAAGGAAAAGAGAAGGCGTTATCGCACAGTGCCAGTCCCTGGAGTGGCAGAGAATTACCATCACCAGAACCCTGAAATTCTCCCCTATACATGCCCACACATGACACACGTTGGGTGCACAACAATTATTCACATTTTCTTTGTCTGAAGAGTCTGAAGAGTCTGAAGAACTTATTTTTTCAGGTTCAGAATGGGATAAACAAGCAAGCATATGTTTTATATTCTAACTAATTAGTGCCCCCAGCGAATGTACATATGTAGATTCCTTCCATTTTTCCCTCAACATCTCAAAGACATGCATGTTAATGTTGACTCCAGATTCACCTTATATTACTGAGCATTGGGGTGTGGCAGTATGATGTCCCATACAGGGTTTATTCCAACCTTGTGTGGATGTTGTCCGTGTATACAGTCTGGCACCCCACTAACCTAAAAATGACTTAAGGGGACTCATTCTCAATGGAAAACTGCCATAAACCTGTTTCCCTATATGTGTTTCCAGTGTGTATTATTTCTTGCTGCAGTTTTCCTTTTCCAGCAGAGAAGAGGGAAAAAAACAAATCTTATTATTATGGGGACTATACTTTATCTGCTAGTGGCAAAGGCGCAGTTATAGCATTACTAACAATTCAGAGTAAGTTTTAATTGAAGCTTCAATATCACTAACTTTTCAAACTCACTTTTATTATTACAGGATAGATTGAGGCCCATCCTGACAGTCTTTGTGTAAGAATCATCCCTTGATATCCCAAGCCAATTTGAATCCCCAATTAAACTTACTTGCACCTCTTTGAGAAGAGACTAGAATGACTGGAGAAAGAATCACTAGAAAGTGATTGTCTCTTGAAATCAAACCATGGTTCCTGATTCTATAAGGTAGGACTGCATGACAGAAATCACACTCTCGCCTGTGCATATCCTTTTATTTTAGTAGCAATATAGCGACCTCTGGAGCATATAGATCTTTCCTAAGAAGTTTATATTTTAGTTTGCACCCAAATAAATGTTTGCTCATCTCTGCCTTTCTAAATACAACTGTCCAATTGGATACTCCACTTCATCCAGTTTAAATATAATAATATGATGTTGGATTTGTAAAACAACAGTGCTAATTGCTGCATTGTTGTACCACCTTCAAGCCATATTTCTCTTTTTCACTTTCTGCAGGTTGGACTGCCAGTCAAGATAGTTAAAGATATTTACAATACTGTCTAGCCATATTGTTAATTAGGGATATTAGTAATGAACAAGATAATCTAGATATGGAAAGCATTTTTTAAATCTAATCTCTTGTGTTATTTCAAAATCTAAAACAACACGGAATATTAATGAAGCGCAACCCGATTTGCCTTCAAAGAAGGGAAGTTTTGACAAGAAAACGAATTATGTTTTTGCAGCACATAATGACAGCCAATCTGTTGAAGGTGGTGGACAAAAAGCAGACAATAGGCAAGTCTGAGAAGAAGGCTTTATGAGAATGTAATCAAGAAAGTAAAGGCCAAGAGAGACTGAGATGCACAAAGGCGTATGAGGATCACCGACAGTACATGTAAGGCAAGACATATCAAATATTTTCAAATGTATTCTATTACCTGTTTTCAACAAGTTACATAGCAAGTTGTTTATAAAATACTGCAATTTACATAATAAAATTTTCTTTCTCAGATAATTCTGAATGTAAAATGCTCTCTTTTTTCAAATGTGTGCAAATGCATATATATATTTATTTTTTTTCTGTTCAAAACCACTGTTCTAAAACTTGTGTGGCTCATGCTAAATGTAAATCGCAAATGTCTGTCTTATCTGGCAAACATTTCTTATTGAAAATTCCAGCTGATACTGGATCTCTGATTTTCAAATTCTTCTATTGAAGATTAGGTTTTGGCACACATAAGATTCCAAATTGGAGATTTGTTTTTGTGTGTGTGTTTTTTTTTTTTTTGCACCTAATGAAAGTTTAAAATTTAATTTTGTGGATCCTGTTGCTTTGATATGTTCTCCAGTGGGTGTGTTATGAAAGGTTGTGACCATGACATTGTTAGGTCAAGGTTTTAAGGTTGGCTCGAGCTGTCTTGTTTTATGCAGATTTTACATTAAAGCCTTTTCCTTCAGTTATTGAGAATTTGCTATTGCCTTTTTGAAAATATTTTGGTTTTAAGGAAAAAAATCTTTTTTTTATCATACTGGTTTCTGATCTCTTAGTCTTGGTTCTGTCTTCTGATTTTTTTTTTTTTTTTGTATATGTTCCCAGTTTGTTTTAAAGATAGGATTGACTTTTGTTTCCGACCTCAGCTTGTTTTTTTTCACTTTCCTCTGTAAAGTAGTAGAATACTTATAATGAAAGGAGCATTCACAAATAATAACTATATCATTTAAGTTTGTTATATTTTTGATTTTTGTTAAATTGTATTTCATTGTACTCTTATTTTTACTTCTTCTTTTTTCAGCTGCTACCGTTAGGGGTTGCCACAGCGGATCATCCTCTTCCATATCTTTCTGTCCTTTACATCTTGCTCTGTCACACCCATCACCTGCATGTCCTCTCTCACCACATCCATACACCTTCTCTTTGGCCTTCCTCATTTTCCTCTTCCTTGCTCTATCCTTAGCATCTTTCTCTCATTATACCCCTCATCTCTCCTCTGCACATGTCCAAACCAAAGCAATCTTGCCTCTCTGACTTTGTCTCTCAACTGTCCAACTTGAGCTGATCCTCTAATGTCCTCATTTCTAATCCTATCCATCCTCGTCACACCCAATGCAAACATCTTTAACTCTGCCACCTCCTGCTCTGTCTCCTGTGCCACTGTATCCAACCCATATACCATAGCTGGTCTCACTACAGTCCTGTAGACCTTCACTTTCACTCTTGCTGATATCCGTCTGTCACAAATCACTCCCGACACTCTTCTCTACCCATTCCACCCTGCCTGCACTCTCTTTTTCACCTCTCTTCCACAATCCCCATTACTCTGAACTGTTGATCCCAGGTATTTAAACTCATCCACTTTCACCAACTCTACTGCCTGCATCCTCACCATTCCACTGACCTCCCTCTCATTCACACACATGTATTCTGTCTTGGTGGTCCTACTGACCTTCATTCCTCTCCTCTTTAGAGCATATCTCCACCTCTCCAGGGTCTCCTCAACCTGCTCCCTACTATCGCTACAGATCACAATGTCATCAGCAAACATAGCAGTCCACCGGGACTCCTGTCTAATCTCATCTGTCAACCTGTCCATCACCATTGCAAATAAGAATGGGCTCAGAGCCGATCCCTGATACAATCCCATCTCCACGTTGAATGCATCCATCACTCCTTTCACAGACCTCACCACTGTCATACTTCCCTCATACATATTCTGTACCATTCTTACATACTTCTCTGCCACTCCTGACTTCCTCATACAATACCACAGCTCCTCTCAGTCACCCTATCATATGCTTTCTCCAGGTCCACAAAGACGCAATGCAACTCCTTCTGGCCTTCTCTATAGTTCTCCATCAACATCCTCAGAGCAAACATTGCATCTGTGGTGCTCTTTCTTGGCATGAAATAATACTGCTGTTCACTAATCATCACCTCACTTCTTAACTGAGCTTCCACTACTCTTTCCCATAACTTCATGCTGTGGCTCATCAATTTTATTCCCCTGTACTTATTACAGTCCTGCACATCCCCCTTATTCTTAAATATCAGCCCACCAGTACACTTCTTCTCCACTCCTCAGGCATCCTCTCACTTTCCAAGATTCCATTAAACAATCTGGTTAAAAACTCCACTGCCATCTCTCCTAAACACCTCCATGCTTCCATAGGTATGTCATCTGGACCAATGGCCTTTCCATCTTTCATCCTCTTCATAGCTGTCCTTACTTCCTCCTTGCTAATCCATTGCACTTCCTGGTTGACTCTCTCCACATCATCCAACCTCTTCTCTCTCGTTCTCTTCATTCATCAGCCTCTCAAAATCCCCTTTCCATCTGCTCAACACACTCTCCTCACTAAGTACATTTTCATCTTTATCCTTTATTACCCTAACTCTTATTTTTAAGTAATTTTGTCTTAATTAATTTTTCACATCTTCATTTTATTTTACACACCATGTTTGGAACCTTTGCCATGCTAGGTACTAGTACATGACGGCTGGAGGTGTGCGATAGGTGACATCACTGTTACAGCTGAGTAAAGTGATCTGGAACAGAGACAGAGCCCTGCCTCCCTTCCATGTTCTACTCGCTAGTAGCAGTTAAATCGTCCCCATGTCGCCCAGGAGAAAGTAAATATGACCCTGCAAATCCTCTTTTCAAAAATGAATTAAAATTTGGCAGCTTTAACCTATACATGTTTATTACTTGCCTTCATTAAACTATGAGTAGCAGATCGCTGTTCGATTTGTTCTAAGAGAAAATAAATCGTTTGTGCTTTTTTCTTGTGACAGGAAAACAAGTTCTGTGGTCATGTTGCTGTTCGTTTTACTAATAAAAAACTTCTTAGCGCCTCTGCCTCTTAAAAGCTAATTGAAACTGACGAAGCTGCTTGGATGAGTAGTGAAACGAGTCTACCTAACAAGAAAGAAGTCCAGTTGCCATGACTCAACTACCAGTATAATTTCACCTGGATGACTGAGAATCTTCACAGACTTACAAGCTAATGGCGCCCTTGTGTGGTACAGAAGTAAAACGGGAAGGGTCTTGCATTTAAACCCTTCAAAAGGAAGCATTGTGAAGCTTTCATCAATAAATATGAGTTTAGGGGTATTCAACTAAAATCTAAAGAGGTCCAATTAGAGAAAATTTCTTGTAGCAATGGTCCGGAAGATCATGTTGTCTATCTATTTAGTATCATATATATTTAAGTAGCCTAGTAGTTGTATCAGCATCTGCATGTAATCAATACCAGACTTTCAAATCAAATGAGTTCAGTATAATTCAAAAACTTTTTGACAATATTTATTGTCACGTAACACAGAACTGAACATGTATGTATGACTGCAGATATGTATAATGTTCCGTCACAGTATATAATGTTCTTAAATTTACTAAATAAAAGTAGGGCTGCATTTCAAAATAAGACAAAATAAATGTGAAAATTGTGCATGTTTAAATAAAGTGCTTAAAATAAATGGAGAAATGCTTGAATTTCCCCATTTCTGTTTCACATCTTGACTCAACAGTCTCAACCAATTTTACAGATATTAAATCTCAACTCATCTTAACAATTAAACAGTTTTAAATGCTCACTTTCTTCCCCTCTTATATTCATCGCCCTATGCATTGCTTCATCAAGCTGGATTAGCATGTCCTGAGTTAATATATAACTTTGCTTTGTGGCAGATGATGCTGACATGGGTATTTGCTTTATTTTATCACACAGCTCTTGTCTTTGTTTTCCCTCAAGCAGTGTTTCAGCTACTGGACTCATGCATTTTTTGACAACCCCTCCATCAGTAAATGGCTTTTTGTGTTGACCCAAAATCCAAGCAACTCTGAGGGAACACTCATAAGCACGTTGTTGGGCAGTGAATGTGTGGCTCAGGATAAATGCTAACATTACTCAAAGTTATTGTCTGCTTTTACAAGCATTTCTATTACTCTTTAATATTGTTCTTTATCAGTATACTGCTGCTGGATTATTTAAATTTCCCCTTGGGATTAATAAAGCATCTATCTATCTATTATTTTCTGTGGTCTCACTTCTGATTTGAGTGGGTATGTTTGTTCGAAACCTTTACTGTATTTTTCGTCTCATAATGTCGTTTCACGTTGGCACTTTTAACTTTAACTTTCTGAACATAAGAGACATACTGGTTTAGTGCTCCCAGTCACCAGTGGGAAGTATGAACAGTAATGAGTTTGCCCATTCCGGATTAAATGCCCTATTTTCGCTGTCCGCTTTCCTTTTTTTTTTTTTTGGGAGCGCCATTTGTTCCTTATTATTCTGTCCATTTCTCCGTCTCGCCCGCCTTTTCTTTTTCCAGCTCAGTCGTCTGTATCTCTCACTTTCTTCGGCTTATCTCTCCCTTTGTTTTTTCTACATGTATCGTTATCTTTCTTTTTCTTTCTACCGTCTCTCTTCCTTGCCTCTAACTCTCTCATCTGTCTGCTCTGTAAAGTAAAGCAACATTCACCACCTAGAATCCACAGACTTGATTGGCTGAGTGGTAACACGTGAAATGGCTTAACTCGCATACAATTGGTCTGTGCATTTCCTCATCCACTAAAACATTAATGTAAAGACTAGAAAAGCTGCGTTGGATAAGATAGAAGCGCCCCTTCAGGTTTTAAATCATAACCTTCTGTTTTGGCCTAAAGGAAAAGGGATTGTGTTAAAAAAAATGCTTTAGTTGCCTCCCATTTTTATGCAATCGTTTTGTTCAACCCACTGAATTAAAGCTGAAAGTCTGCACTTCAACAACATCTGAGTTGTTTCATTTAAAATTCATTGTAGTAATGTACAGAACCAAAATGAGAAAAAAGTGGTCTCTGTCCAAATATTTATGGACCTAACTGTACCAGTGTCTGTCAGGTGTGGCTCACCAACTCCTCAACTTTCTCGCACACGGCTAGATGACTGTTCTGAGAGGTGCAGTATGAACTGCTTCTCTTCTGTGTCATTTTATTAATGGAGAAGTAGTAGCAATTTTCCTTGTATCGTGTCCACTCCTTGGGGCAGCACATTACAGATACGTCTATGGAAAAAATGAAAGGCGCCATAAAAATAAAATGAACTAATTAGCTGTCATAATTCAATATTATTCTACTTATTAATAAAGCTAGAAATAAATATGGAAAGCAAAACAAATGTGTAACAGCAACACCTCAGACAGAAGCAGGAGTCAGGATCCTTTGAGGTTTTGTTTGACTTTTATAAATCCAAACATCACTATTATGCTTTTTTAATCCAATCACATCCAAATTTTCTATCCTAGATAAACTTAATGCTGTCTACACTTTATTTATAATACTAAATTTTCTTTCATGTACATTTGAAGTACTTAAATGGACATAAAATAAGTAGATTATCAATTTCAGCACATCCAGTGTAATTCATAGAGAGAAATGGTTTTTGAAATAAGTCAAAGAACAAATATATAAAAAGAAGAACTTCAAAGAATTAAATTGAACTAAGTGGGATAGATCTTTATGGATGAAGAAAGAAAGAAACAAATCCATAAATAGGAATATGACATTAATACATACATAGCTAAATATGGATCTCTGTCTGTAAATAGTAAAGTATATAAATTAAACATTCAGTTTATATGAAAAAGCATTTCCTCTTTCCTTAGTTGATTTTCTATTGATATTCTGCAACTGTTTAGAATTTCGTTTAAGGATCAATGTGCTTTATTATTAGTTTTAGCACTATTAGTTATGAAACGTCTAGGCCAAAGGCAGCTTAATAAGGACACCATTTATTTAAGAAGATAGGCCCTAGCCTGCCTGCCTTTCACTTGCTTTGTTTTAAACTTCTGTGAATCAAGGTCGCTACAGTATGTTCTCTGAAGATGGAAGCAGGCAGAGTTTGTTTTGGGAACGCAAGTGCTGAGCTTCTCACTGACAGAAGACGAAACAAACTTCATTCAGGGCCTTTGCCTGTGTGAGTAAAGGGTAAGCTCTCAAGCTAGCGTATAAAACTATTAAGCACTCAAATGACATTTCGAAGTATTAGGGCTCTTCAATACCTTAGGCAATAAAGTTACAATAAAATGCATTATGATATCTAGCTAGTTTTAGCTATATAGGAGCTTAAGAGTTGATTATCAAACGTTAGGGACCTTTTCCTGCACATAGATGTCCATGAAATAAGCAGCAGCTTAGCTTCTGTTAGACAAGTGTGAAGCTGCCCGGTGCAACATATCAGCGCTGCTGTCTGAGTTTGTGGGCTTTTATATTAGCGTGCACATATATGTCTAATTTAGCTAGCATTTAAGTTATATGCCGATGCTTCCTTATACATTTTAGTGATAATAACAAAAAAGATACAGTAGCACTTATTAGTTAGCTTAAATAAGCAATTATTAAAAGGCTTGTCTTTTTTCTTTCTTTCTTTCTTTCTTTCTTTCTTTCTTTCTTTCTTTCTTTCTTTCTTTCTTTCAAGCATGAAGCACCGTGTCAAGGTTGTTCTCGGCTTGGCTGTTATCAGTGAAGCTGCACATTGCTGCTTACTGGCAGAGTTACCTGTTATTTTAGCCTTACAGGATGCTAATGCAATAAGTAACCATTAATTGACTTATTAATTAGGCAGTCCAATTTTCATATATGGGTCCTTCTGATCCCAACTTAATTGTTAAGAATTGAATTGTTAAGAATTGATTAACTGAAAGGCCATTAATCTTTAACAGCTCAGGATTATGCCGTGAGAATTAAGGGAGGGATAGTCAGGTGATGCTCACCTCCAGGTGACAAATACGTCCTTCCAGCCAAGTTATTCTTAGAAGATGGACTAGGAAGGAAATTTTGTTATGAGAAAGTCTACTGGGAAGAAGATTATTATGGGGATTATTATGGGTCCACAGGGGCAAGAATATTGTCTGTAACACCAGGGGCCTCATGCATAAAGTTGTGCATAGAATTCACACTAAAACATGTTGCAAGGACAAAAGCAGAAATGTTCATACGCACAAAAAAATCCAGATGCATAAATCCCGGTCAGCATGAAAAGTAACGCACCTGCACGTGCCTGCTAACACTCCCCAAACTCCTCCCAGAATTATGCCTCTTTGAATATGAAAATCAATATAAATAGCCCTTAAGCTCAGCATACTATGAAAAGGCAATGACAAAAGCACTGGGGAAAACAAAAGAATTTCAGCGAATACCAAGTGGAGGCAAGGAAAAACGTATTATTTGTTGGTTTAAACAGTGGGTTAAACAACAAAAGGAAGTTGATCGAGTGACATAGAGTGTCGGAGAAACTTGAAAGCTCAAGTTCACAAAGTCACACAGTGCCCAAAATAAAAAAGAAGTTGTCAGATATCAAAGTCGCCGTGAAAAGGCAAGTCGTAGCCCACTGTCTGAGTGTCATATGAAAGCTTATTAGGGTACAGAGAAAAAAAAATAGGCACACAGTGGGAAAAAAAGCACGAAATGTCATCTTTAATCTCGAAATTTCCACTTTAATCACGTAGTTTATTTTGTCTTTAAAGTAGAACATCATAAACTTCATCATTAAATTGTTTAATTAACCAGTTTCTCAAATCCCATCATAACTAAAGTAGCACGTTAAATGCTTTGTTTTGTATTTGATGTTCTATGTGGTCTATGTGTGTGAATCACTACGTGCTTCTTAAACCAGCTTTCTCTTCCTCTGACAGGACACAGAATCCATTACATTCGTGATATTACAGCTCTCTGAATAATTAAAATACTGAGATGTATACGTGATATCATTTTCATGATGATAGGAGTTAAAGCATGTTATTAAACATGGGAACACGGTGGCACAGTGATTGTTCATGCCTCACGCAAGGTGCTTGCTGCGCTGTGCGCGACCTTTGATTAAATAATTTACTGCAGCAGTACTGTCTCTTTCAAACGTACTAACCTCCAATTCCTGTCCTTCCTTTTCTTTCTCCAAGTACCCAATCGCCACACAATCAACTCTGTAATGGACATTAAGCCATCTGTAAGCTTGGAATGCCGATTCTTCAAAACTTTTAAGGAACACTGAAATATCTTCGTAGTACATGTTAAATTATTCTATCCATCTATCTTTCCAGTGTCGTGCCAGCCCTAGCAAGAATACAGCACAAGGCAGGAACAATACATGAACGAAGCGCCAACTCCTCGCTAGCGCTATGGCACTGTGTCCTCACATGATTAATTATTAACAATATAGATTATTTAAATTAAGTTAAAGTTTTACTGTATAATATCCATCCATTATCCAACCCACTATATCCTAACTACAGCGTCACGGAGGTCTGCTAGAACCAATCCCATCCAACACAGGGCGCAAGGCAGGAAACAAACCCTGGGCGGGGCACTAGCCCACCGCAGGCCGAGCACACACACTAGGGACAATTTAGAATCACCAATGCACCTGACCTGCATGTCTTTGGACTGTGGGAGGAAACCCACGCAGACACAGAGAGAACATGCAAACTCCACGTAAGGAGGAGCCAGGAAGCGAACCCAGGTCTCCTAACTGCAAGGCAGCAGTGCTACCACTTCGCCACCGTGCTGCACCTCTGTATAATATAATAAACATCTTTTTGCTGCATTTCATCTTAAAAATGATATCATCATCATATGTAAATATGCACTTTATAAAGTGGCTCAGGTTGTGTAATATTATAACTGTATCGCAAGTTTACAGTGAGGTGATTCTACTTATAAGTACAAACAGGTCTACCAGGAGCACTTGATGGACTGATTGAGTGTGTTTATAGTTTTTGGGATGACTCTGTTTCTGAACTGCGAGGTCCATACAGGAAAGGCTCTGAAGCATTTGCCGTATGCGAGCAGTTCAATAGACAACATGGCTGAGGCAGCTTGTGCTGGATGCTGTACTGTATACTGATAATACTCTTTACAATCAGCTGTTGTAGAGCTGTGATTCGACACTCAGATACAGTGATATAAATACTCTGAGTGGTGCAGTGAGAGTAATATGGAAAAAGATGATCCGCTGTGGCAACCTCTAACGGGAGCACCTGAAAGAAGGAGAAAAAGGTGCAGTGAGAGTAATAATGTTAAAGCAGTTATGGTCTTTGGAATAGTTTGGCCATTCCATGGACCATCACATTGTTACAGGTTAATTACAATCAGATGCATTAAACTAATATACAATATGCAGTTAATTTCAGTGTATTTATAATGCTGCGTCAGGGATGTGGATATAAATAGGAAAGGGTAACCACACTGGAACAGTAGCACTGCTTTGACACTGGGTGGCACTAGTTTACAAAACTGAGCAGAGAACTTGTGTACGCCAGGGTTTGAGCTACCGTGAAAATGTGTGTGACTTTACGTCAAGTTTAGGTTTTATACATTGCGATTTGAGCGTGGAAATGGGAGTATGCAACATTTTTGTGTGTATGCACCGTTTATTCATGAGGCCCCAAGTGATTGTTATGGGGAAAGATGCAGAGAGGGAACAACATCATGGGAAACCCTTTACAGTAGATGATGGGAAACTAATGTGAGAGGGGGGAATATTGTGATAAGAACTGTAATATATTCAGGGCCACCAAACACTTGGTGCTCACTACATGAACTAAGACAGGCTTTATTTGCTCTGCAATTGTTTTCTAAGTTGTGCAATAAAATCTAAATTGTCAATGCCTTTCTGAAAACTCTGCTCATTTTTCCTGATAATTTCTCCATAACACAACTCTGCAAGGATATTTCTTTGTTGGTTTTGCAGGAATTTCTAACACGTTTGGTCTTCCTTTTCCACCAGTAACCAAAAATAGAACAAGACCAGCAAGAGTTCTCAGTGCTATCCAGAGCACCAAGAATAAAAATGTAATAAGTAAATAAGAACTTCAGAAACATTAATTTTTGTACATGCTAATAGTCAAGTTGTTTAAATACAGAATTTTATTCAGGTGCTTTTTAAAAGTTTGAAGTGTTTTCACTTTAAGCACTCTACTTGATAGTTTGTTCCATAATACCATTATTCTTTCTGTGAAGAAAGGATCTTTCAGGGCCACTCCGACTGTACTTCATACTTGTAACACTGTAATTAGCGAGTAGAACTATCTTACTTCAGAAAATCTCAGAACACAGTTGTAACAGATAAAATGAGCTAAGGGATTACATTTTAAAGTTAATTCATTTTCATCAGAATATTTCCAAAATTCACATTGCAAGTGAACAAAATATATCAACAGTGCAAATAGGACTAGCAGAAATAGTGGCAGGATTGTCGTATGTACTCTTACTTGCATGCCTGATCAATATCCTACACATCATTACTCTCAAGCACCAATATAATAATAATATAGTGTACCAGAGAAGCAGAATGAAAAGCAATGTCTATTCTAATAGCATTGAGCCAGAAATTGATCCCGTATGGACATCATTTCATTGAAGGCAGGGACATGCGGTCAAGGGAGGCAGGTGAGGCAGAGCCTCAGCTGCCATCATGAAAAGTAAAAAAAAATAAAAATGATAACATAAAATAAATTTGTCCACTGGTCTGTGCTATAAATTTGTTTTCTGTATGATTCCAATAATTTTGATCACTTTTAGAGGCAAAATCGCTGAATTTGCACATTTCTTGTTTAAATACAGGGGAGAAACATGAGGTGCAGCAGTGACGAGCCTCACCCTCCCCTTAGACTGCACTCTCCCTCACACACTGGGTTGATGCCTGCAATTGGCGCGTGCCTGTTGCTGTCTCTCAGTATGTCGCCAATACAGTATAAGGTTTGCAGACACGTTTATTATACACACTGACTTTCCACCGTCTGGCTAATATCTTTAATGAATGTATAGGACATATTTAGTCTTGCTGATAACTGCAGTGTAAAGGTGCAAGGTGAGGCCGACTGTACCATGGCACCCTGAATGGGGCGCATGTGAGCCCAAGAAGGGCTCATTGCTGCTGATGCAGAGACGCCAATAAGTTAGCGACAACGGAAAGCCAAGTACACTGCAGTGCTCCGTTTATTTTATTTTTTGTTTTGACTGACTGCCAAAATGGAAGATTAAGACTTTTAAAACTAAAGGAAAATAAGGAATAATTTTACAAGAAAGTTACAGGAGATTTTCATGAGAAGGATAGGTGCATGGACTTCATATACAAATAAAGGTAAGACCATAAACGGTTTTCAATTTTAGAAAAAAATGGGATCAGACAAAGAAAAAAAAATCCAATATTTAAAAACTAAATTTTGACCTTAAATAAAATATTCTCTTGTTTTTCTTGTTATCCATTTTTGAACAGTCTGTATTAATTTGTATTATTGATTAAAGCATCAGAATTAAAAGCTTTTAAAAACAAGTAAATATTTCAATTAAGGTCAAAATTGATTTTTTTTGGACATTACTCTATACTTTTATTTGTATTGAATGAGTATGAATTGTGGAAATGCAATGGCAAATTTAGAACACATGGAGTGTGAGAAGCAAATGCGCTCTCTCTGCTGTCTCTCACTGCTATAAATGTAACGTTCTTTCTTAGCCAAATATGCACCTTACCTGTCTATGTGTGTGTAAAGAATGCTGATGAGAAGTGAAATATAACCAGTAGTCAATGTGCATGCTGAACAGCGTCTGGTGATGCTGCTTCTGTGTGGTATCAAGTCTCAGTCCAAACTCTTTTCCTGTGCCGTTCCCACTTTGTGGAATGGGCTGCCCACCTCCATCCATACTGACTCCCTCATTGTATTTAAGAAGCAATTGAAGATCTATCTGTTCTGTGAATATCTGTCTAATTGATAGAAAAAATCTTTTGTTCTGTGATCCTTTATATTGTTGGTTAATTTGATAGATTCAATTTAATTGTTTTATTGATTGTTAATCTATGATTGTTAATTATTAGTTATCACATCTTTTCACTTCAACCTTTGCTCAATTACATTTGCTGAACAAACACCCCCTAACTCTAATATTACTTGATTATGTTTATCCTCTTTTGTAAGTTGCTTTGAAAAAAAGTGTCTGCCAAGCAAATAAATGTAAATGTAAATAAATGTAAACGTCCACAAACACTGTGATGTTGGCTCGTCTCTGCCTAGAACTTGTATTGTTGCTCTTTGCCCGATTATAATCTGCATTATATTCCTTCCTTGTTGGCATGTTTTTGCTAGGTTAAACTCGGTTTCATCGACAAAGATGAATATATGGGCTCAATCTCCATAACTATCTAAAATACAGGAAAAACAGAAGGTATCATAATCAGGAATTACAATATTATAGTAGCATAATACAGTAAAACATAATGCTGTATGCTGTGTCCTAATAGGGTTTACAGTAACTTAAACAAGTATTCCGGGAGCAGCTCTGAGTTATAGTGTCTTGCTCAGTGGCTCTGTGGGGTAGTTGGACTTGAACCTAGTACCTATAACTGTAATTTATGGTCTAGTGTCCTACCTCTAGGCCACAGCAACCAATGACCAATACCACTACTGTATTGAACAGACGTTTTACCGTGGCATATTGATGCCTTAGTTTCTTCACTTGTTCATTATACACTGTTTGATAGGAACAGACCCTTCACGGTCATTTTATATTTTTGAAGGACTCTAGCAATTGCAGCCATACTGGCACTTTCCTTATTGCCAAATGTTATATTGTCCGCCAGAGCTCTGCCCTGATTTTCCTGAGTCGTATGACATTGTTAGCAATGACCATGACCACAATGGCAGCTGCCTGCACATCACTGAAAATTCTGAATCCCCTAAAGGTGGCAATCTTTGAGTCCTAGAGAAGAACAGCAAAACACAATATATGTCCAAATAGTTTGATCACAGTAATGTGCTGTTCAGTTTGACAAAACAGAGGTTTGGTGGAAAAGTCTTATAATTGATGCATCCAATGTGTGCTAAAGATTTGTCTGCACTCTTAACCCTGCCTTTCTGAAAGAGAGTCCATGATTGATAACACAGTCAGCAACTGTAGTTCTTATTTTGTCTGAAACTATGGATCTAGATCTTCCTCTGCTTCATCCATTGCAAATGTCTTGGCCTCTCCTGATCCCTCTTCCTGAAACAATTCTACCTGTAAGATGTTATATTTCTTGGTCCATGTTTACAAAGGAGGTCATTTCCAACATGACCTCTGTATATGTGGATGGTAATGAAATCAGCTGACAGCAAAGCACCTGTTTCAGTAATCGGCTGACATGTGAACCAGCTGTATTTGGTCTGCTTTTATTATTTTATTTTTTTATTATATAGCTTTGATGTAACAAACTGCACTAGTTTTGAATGTTTTGTTAACAGCTTTGAAAACATTATCTAAGCCTGGACAAAATTGCCTCATAATACATGACAATATGCGAGTGGTGGATTTTGAATGAGTTAATAATGCATGATTTTTGTAGTTATTAAATGCATATTGTGTAAAAGAAATGAGAACTGATCCTCAGTTTAGCCCAGATAAATTGCTCTTATGGTAAGTGTGTGAAGGGTATCAAAAACATAATTTCAGTATTGAAAAGTGTGTTAGCAGATGAAAAAAGTATTATAAAGCTAATACAGTTGAATTGTGTTTATAAACGCAAACTAAAAAAGTGATAGATTCCTTATAGTAATATGTGATTGCTGACAACCTGAATGAACATACAGACATTAAAACATTGTTTAACAAAAATGTAGTATAGGTGACATGTGGCCAATCCAGTATCAGAAATATATTAATAAAGTGTCAGTTTAGTTTTCTTCAGGTATTTTCTATAGATATGTTGAAACAGTGTCAATGGATGATGCAGCAGCCAGTGTCCATACCACGAATCATTAGTGGCTCAGGTCGAGGATATAAAAAGGGGATGGATGTTATTTACATCACATCACATAAACAACTAAATTTATTTATTAAACAAACAAAAAAAAATATTACAGGTTTTATACTTCTTTTTGGATTAACAGTAAACAATAGTGACTCTACTTTGAGCAGTTTAACAGTTAAATGAGAAAGTGCTGTCCTCCAGGGCTCTAGGACCATCCAGGCGCCCCCTGGTGGTGGCCATGGGTCCCCACAGGGTTGAGCTTCCCAGCTCCATTTCTGTGGCCCTGATAGAATCCAGTGGGGCTGCCCTCTTGCGCTCAGGGAAAGATAGCGCCCCTCTCGCGGTCCGTCCTTCTTCCAGGCGTCCAGGTGGGGCAGGATCCCTGGTTGTCTGCCACAATATACTGTATATAACTGCTCAAAAAATTAAAGGAACACTTTGAAAACACATCAGATCTCAATGGGAAAAAATCCTGCTGGATATCTCTACTGATATGGTAATGTGTTAGGAACGAAAGGATGGCACATTGATGGAAATGAAAATGATCAACCTGCAGAGGGCTGAATTCAAAGACACCCCAAAAATCAAAGGGAAAAAATTATGCGGCAGGCAGGCTAGTCCATTTTGCCAAAATTTCATTGCAGCAACTCCAAATTGTACTCAGTAGTTTGTATGGCACCCACGTGCTTGAATGCATGCCTGACAAAGTCGGGGTGTGGGTATGATCCTAATGAGACAACAGATGGTGTCCTGGGGGATTTAGGTCAGGTGAGCATGGGGGCCAGTCAATGGTATCAATGCTTTCATCCTCCAGGAACTGCTTGCATACTCTCGCCACATGAGGCCGGGCATTGTCGTGCACCTGGAGGAACCCAGGAGCCACTGCACCAACAAAGGGTCTGACAATGGGTCCAAGGATTTCATCCCGTTGATTAATGGCAGTCAAGGTGCCGTTGTCTAGCCCGTAGAGGTCTGTGCGTCCCTCCATGGATATGCCTCTCTGGACAATCACTGACTCACCACCAAACCGGTCATGCTGAATGATGTTACAGGCAGCATAACATTCCCCATGGCTTCTCCAGACTCTTTCATGTCTGTCACATGTGCTCAGGGTGAACCTGTTCTCATCTGTGAAAAGCACAGGGTGCCCACCAGTGGTGGACCTGACAGTTCTGGTATTCTATGACAAATGTAAATCGAGCTCAATGGTGCCGGGCAGTGAGAACAGGGCCCACTAGAGGACATTGGGCCCTCAGACCACATTCATGTAGTCTGTTTCTGATTGTTTGGTCAGAGACATTTACACCAGTGGCCTGCTGGAGGTCATTTTGTAGGATCTGGCAGTGCTCATCCTGTTCCTCCTTGCCCAAAGTAGCAGATACTGGTGGCTCCTGCTGATGGGTTAAGGACCTTCTATGGCTTTGTCCAGCTCTGCCTGTCTCCTGGAATCTCCTCCATGCCCTTGAGACTGTGCTGGGAGACACAGCAAACCTTCTGGCAATGGCATGTATTGATGTGTCAACCTGGAGAAGCTGGACTACCTGTGCCAGCTCTGTAGGGTCCAGATATGGCCTCATGCTACCAGTAGTGACACTGACCATAGCCAAATGAAAAAACGAGTGACAAAACAGATGAGGAGGGGAAAATGTCAGTGGCCTCCCTCCACCTGTTAAACCATTAATTCCTGTTTTGGGGGTCATCTCATTGTTGCCCCTCTAGTGCACCAAAGCAGCTGCAACTGATTAACAACCCCCTCTGCTACTTAACTGACCAGATCAACAGCCCACAGGTTTCATTGACTTAATTCTATACTCGGATTAAAAAGCTGTCCTTTAATTTTTTTGAGCAGTATATATATATATATATATATATATATATATATATATATATATATATATATATATATATATATATATATATATATATATATATATATATATATATATATATATGTGTGTATTAAAATTCCAAAAGTAAGAAAGGTCCAATTGAGTCAAATAATTGAATAGCCTGATTAACAGGTGTACAGTCACAAAAACTGTAACATTTTTTAAGGAAAAATATTTGCTCTTCACAGATTATTTAACATGGTAAATTTCATTACAAAAATAATAATTGAAAGGTAACTATTAGCTCTATGATAACTGCGTTTCTTATATTTAACATTGATAACATGCAGAGACAGCCAAAAGATGTTTTCAATTCACAATTTTATTGTCAGATTTCTTAATGTTGCCTGTTCCCTAATACATGAACGTGACAGTGCCAAGTATTTGATTTGTAATATTCAGTAATCATAATAGAGCTAAAAACAAACTTGAATACGAGATCCACAGGCAACAAACTCACTAGAGCTGCTGGTGTGTTGAGAACAGACATGAATATCGCAGAATATTTGACACACATCAGCAAACAAAGAACAGAGGCTGATCTGTGGGCAGAAGGGGCTACAAGGGAATATTAGGAATACATAAATAAAAAAAACGTTGATAAATAGTAAAGAAATGAATAAAACACATTTTTTAGGGTTGTGTATTATAGAAGTAAAAATTTAACTCTGATGGTTCATTCAAAGTTTAAAATTGTCATACGTTTATAGCCCGTCTTTAAGGTGATTTGTTAAATGCAGGCGGCTATTTCATGTGGACATTCGAGTAATCAACAACAGTTAAATATTTGTTTTAATCTGACTGATTTATTCAAGTAGAGCCCACACTTAAGCCTACGTTAATCCATTAAAATTAGGCGGACACAAACATGTCTTCATATGTTCATTGAAATTTTCTTCAGATGTTGTTTAGTAACAATAAATATCTCATATCCAAACTTTTATGATCATTATTTTTCAAAACTGCTAACAAATAAATGACGGTGGTAAAAATACACTGTAGTCTTAATAATGCACTCGACAAAGTACTATAGTGTAAGATAGTGGCACGAGTGGACTACAGTAGCAGATGTACAGTATTTTACGAATATACACTCCGTCTCTTACAGTCACTTTATCTTGACCGTCCACCTTTAGAAATTATCATACACATCCACCTTTATAAATCACTCCCACCTTCATTTTTACATATCCATACGGCAATTGGCTAAAGTGGAACATGAATGACAAATAACACCGATTGTCGATTTGCTGAATAAAAGGTGATTAACCGCGACGTTTAAATCTGCTTAATATATGATTGGCTGAAGTCGAAAATGATTTGCCGCGCCCATTTTACTCCGTCTGCAATAATATCTACTTGCTAATATCTACTCGTCGACAGTCGACATTTTACCACTTGACGCAGAGGGAAGAAGCTGCTTGTTGTTTTTAATCTAGTTTAGATTTGTTTTAGCTCCTTTTTGTAAAAAAAATCATTTATAATGTCCATATCTGTAAAATTAAGTTTTTTTTTTTTCCTGTTATATTCAGGTATGTATAATTTTATCTCTTTTAGATTACTTTGTGGTTGTTATTTTTATTTGCCGTTTTCTAAATGTCTTCCAGCTGTCCTGCTTCCGACACTCTGCTGTTTTCAAAACCAGATCAAACCGGCCAAATCATCAATTACACTTCAGCAGTCACAGTGGTTATTTGGGTTTTGGCGTCAAATGAGGTTAAAATGTTGAATGTCAAACTTCTGTTGAAGGTTTTATAAAACATGGATATGTAATTCGTTTTGCTTTTTTTTTTTTATCTTTGCTTTTATTAGGTTTAATTCGAAGTAAATGATTATGCCTGGCATATTACTCTTTATTTGGTTAGTAGAATGCTGTTATGTTCTGGTTTTCGGAAATTAAATATATAAAATATTAATATGAAACGGGGGGCAGAGAGAGGGGTCTCGCGTCAAGGCAAGTCCATTTTTCAGAGAAGTAGCCCCTAATGAGCGCCCTTTATGAGTCTGTGCACTTCTTAAGCTCTACAAAGGCTACAAAGGCTACAGTGGCCATATTTTGCCATCATTTTACACCGGGAAGGAAATCTATTTCCTAAACTAATGGTATGGAAATCTCTTCCCCCGGTTAGATGGCAACTGGTTTAACAACCGGTAGTAAAAATTCTAAACGATAAGTTATTTTTTTCACAAACATGGTATATATGCATTTGCTAAGATAAATTGTGTTCTAAAGCAAAGCGCTTTCCATAAATCAAAAACCGATATACTGCCCATCCTGGCGCTTTACAATTGAGGGTATAGGGCGCGGAGGAAAAGTTTAAAACCATATAAAATGCCAATTTTTCAAGCCGACGCATGTTTGTGACAACAAAAAGGATTTGGAAATAATAATTTTATCGCATATTCTCGAGTTAAGCTTACTTTTTTTTTTTTTTTTTGCAAACGGAAGTAATGTCATTTGGTGGGTGTGATTGTTGCACAATAATGCCAAGTGCTCAGCCGGCGTCCTAGGCTGATGTTCTTTTAAAATGCCGGAAACTCCTATTACTGAGTTTGATGTTTTTTGGTTCAAAATTACATGAATGAACTATTTTACATTGTGTTAGTGTAATTACAAGACTACGGATTACTACGCAACAACTGTCTTGCGTTGAAAAATCGACTTATTCGGCAAGCGTTTTCTCAGTGCTGCACAGACTGCAATGCAAAGCGCCAGTGCGATATATATATATATATATATATATATATATATATATATATATATATATATATACACAATCTGATTGTATGGGTGGTTACCTACCAGGTAACGCTTGTGGTTGGTCTGCAAGTTGGCAAACATCCGCCACGGTGCCCTCTTTCAGTTGCGAGAAGCAAATCATAGAATGTTGAATAGTTTACTGTCAGATAATGCAAAGACTACGCGACACGTATTTCACCCTAATTCTGGGCTCATCAGGCGTACATACTCACTGCACCCCCTCTCGGGGATCGAACCACGGACATTAGCGGCGAAGCATCTTTACGTTGTGCCACGGCGTGTGGTTCGTTTACTTAACAGCATGTAGATCGGGGTAATTACATTCACGGCATTCGTAGTCTGAATCACAATCTAGGGCGAAACACGTGTCGCGTACTCTTTGCATTATTTGACAGTAAACTATTCAACGTGTGTGTGTGTATGTATATATGTAGATAGATAAAATATATATATGTGTGTATATATATATGTTTGTGTGTGTATGTATATATATATATATATATATATATATGTATGTATAAGTATATATGTGTGTGTGTGTGGGTATATATATATATACACTCGTATATGTGTAATATATACAAATATGTGTGTATATATTAGGGCTGTGTGATATGACCAAAATCTTATATCCCGATATTTCATTTCATATCACGATATAGTACATTTTCTTTGTATTCAGTAAATAGTTTATATAATCACCACTCCTTTTTTCATTTAAATTAAAAAATCAAAAATGAGAAGTACTCAACTTGTAATTATTTCTGTTCTTTTATTTAGAACATTTGAGCAAATGTTTGACTTAGAATGTAAACATAAAATGTTAATGTATCAAATATAAAACACTTTTCAAAAACAAATTACTAAAGGCCCAATATAAAATACTGCTATATAAAATGCCTGACATAAACAAAATGTGAACTGCAGCAGCAATAACTCTCACAACATATATTAAATATAAAAGGATCAAAGCACTAACAACTAAACTATATAAGGCCAATAAACCCTTTAAACAAAATAAATACAAGTCTAACATTAACTGTCAAAACCAAATGTAAACATTGTACTTCAAACTGTAGCAGCAATAAGGCTTACGACAAAAATATATTAAATATATAATATTAAATATACTGCGGTGGGTTGGCACCATGCCCAGGATTGGTTCCTGCCTTGTGCCCTGTGTTTGCTGGGATTGGCTCCAGCAGACCCCCGTGACCCTATTCGGATTCAGTGGGTTAGAAAATGGATGGATGGATGGATGGATATTAAATATAATATTTTTTAGGCTACATTCTAATAAAATGTTAATTTGCACATCGTAGTGTGGCAAATCTCCATTAATGAGTTACAGCTGATCGCCCCGTGCGTGGGACTGGACGGCGCTAACGTGTTGATGCCGTCCAGCCTCAAGCACGGGGCGATCCGCGGTAACTCGTTAACGGAGATTTGCCGTGTTAATGCAGTTGTGGCGTAAACATAATTTTAACAGGATTAACGCTGACAGCAAACGCTGCAGGGAAAATTATGCCTTAAGCAAATTGTTTTGGTAGCAATTAATCTTCCAAGCTTTTAACATGCTCGTTTAAATGGTACCTTTACAACTGTAATATCCTACGTGGCCTGCCTCTCAGTTGTAAACTCTCTGCATGCTCGCTCACGTGCTTTTTGCGGAGGTGTAGAAGAGGTTTGTCGTGTTGGAGTCTGTGGTAGTGATCGGTTTGCAGCATAATTTGCACAGTACCGTTTTCTGGTCCATGTCAGACTTTTCAAATCCAAACCATTTCCATACTACAGAGGTAGCCCCTCGTTTAGGAACATGGTCCTTCTGTGTGGAGCTACCTGGTGTTGCCTCGTCTTCATCAGCCATGCTAGTGTGTCTGCATTCACGTGGTGGCCATCAAAACAATGAAAAAACATTGCCGTAAACAGTTTATTTTGCGACACCACGAAACAAACGATAGCGTAATGTGCAGCGATAGACGTTTTCATATTGTCATCCGATATATATCGTTATATCGAACAGCCCTAGTATATATATATATATGTCTGTATATGTGTATATACAGGTGCTGGTCATAAAATTAGAATATCATGACAAAGTTGATTTATTTCAGTAATTCCATTCAAAAAGTGAAACTTGTATATTAGATTCATTCATTACACACAGACTGATGTATTTCAAATGTTTATTTCTTTTAATTTTGATGATTATAACTGACAACTAATGAAAGTCCCAAATTCATTATCTTGGAAAATTAGAATATTGTGAAAAGGTTCAATATTGAAGACACCTGGTGCCACACTCTAATCATCTAATTAGCTCCAAACACCTGCAGAAGCCTTTAAATAGTCTCTCAGTCTAGTTCTGTAGGCTACACAATCATGGGGAAGACTGCTGACTTGACAGTTGTCCAAAAGACGACCATTGACACCTTGCACAAGGAGGGCAAGACACAAAAGGTCATTGCTAAAGAGGCTGGCTGTTCACAGAGCTTTGTGTCCAAGCACATTAATAGAGAGGTGAAGTGAAGGACAAGATGTGGTAGAAAAAAGTGTACAAGCAATAGGGATAACCGCTTGTACCCTGGAGAGGACTGTGAAACAAAACTGTAGGGGAGATTCACAAAGAGTGGACTGCAGCTGAAGTCAGTGCTTCAAGAACCACCACACACAAACGTATGCAAGACATGGGCTTCAGCTGTCGCATTCCTTGTGTCAAGCCACTCTTGAACAAGAGACAGCGTCAGAAGCGTCTCGACTGGACTGCTGCTGAGTGGTCCAAAGTTATGATCTCTGATGAAAGTAAATTTTGCATTTCCTTTGGAAATCAAGGTCCCAGAGTCTGGAGGAAGAGAGGAGAGGCACAGAATCCACATTGCTTGAGGTCCAGTGTAAAGTTTCCACAGTCAGTGATGGTTTGGGGTGCCATGTCATCTGCTGGTGTTACTGAATATAAACTTATATTTAATTACTGAAATAAATCAACTTTGTCATGATATTCTAATTTTATGACCAGCACCTGTATGTGTGTGTATGTGGGTGTGTATGTGTATGTGTGTATATTACGTATTAAACATACACACATATATAAACATATTATACACATACATACATAGATATTATACATATATACATACATATATACATATTATACATGCATATATATACATATTATACATACACATATATAGTGTGACAGATAGGGGGCGCTATCGCTCCCTTGAACTCTCGGACAATACGTCAGACACCAGGTAAAAGTCCAAAAGTTGACTTTATTAAAGCAAATCAGTGCACAAAGCACCCTCCTCTCCACAATACTCATAAATCCACACAAATACAATAATCAATAATCCTCCACACTGCCAGACGCATTGCCACACTTCCACCTAGCTCAGCTCGACGCTCTGGTGTTCCTTAGAGTCTTTTATAGTCCCTGACCCGGAAGTGTTTCCAATCCCTAGTCCAAGTGATCTCCTATCACTTCCGGGTCTGATAAAAAAGTCTTTTTCTTCACCCTGGAAGCACGTCATTCCTCTTGACCATGTGACTCGGACGTACTTCCGGGACGTAGGGCAAATATTTGCTTCTTCTGCCTGCAGCGTCCTCTGGCGGCCCCCATGTTATCCAGCAGGGCTGTGAATAAACACTCCAATGTCCGTGATGCCCTGCTGGCATTCGGGGGCCCCTCCATGCTACAGGGAGGGCTTCACCTGGCGGCGTGGGGGTATTGGCCGGGATGAATGGCCGGCCACACATCACAATATATACATGTATATGGTTGAAATAGTTTACTGTCAAACAATGCAAAGAGTACGCAACACGTGTTTCGCCCTAATTCTGGACTCATCAGGCGAACACACTCACTGCACCCCCCACTTGGGGAATCAAACCTCGAACATCAGCATTATATACATATTATACATACATATACATATTATACATACATATTTTTTATATATATATATATATATATATATATATATATATATAATATATACACACACTGTGAGACTTTCCCGGACATCACCAGTCGGAAACCACATCTTTCGTAAAACACACACGTTTATTAATCACAAATAAACACAGGTTTAAAGTCCCGAACACCACACAATGTACACAGCTAATCAATCACCACAATAACTCTTTTCTTCCTCAGTCCTTGGCCGCCTGTATCCTCCTCTGAGCTTCGTCCTGCTCCCACTCCCGACTCAAGCTCCCTGATTGTATGAAGGCGGCACCTTTTATTCCCGCCCGGATGTGCTCCAGGTGGCTGATGACGACCCTCCGGCAGCACTTCCTAGTGTGGCGGAAGTGCTGCCCTTTGCACCGAAAGCACTCCGGGCGTCCCTGGCAGGTTCATCCGCCATCTTGCCTGGTGTGGCTGAAGTAACAATTCTCCGGGTCCCACGAGGCTTGAGGCACCCTCTGGCGGTGGCCACGGGTCCCAACAGGCCAGAACCTCTTTGCTCCTCTCCCGTGGTCCTCTCCTAGCCCAGGATGGTTGTCCCCTCGTGATCCGGAAGCTATTCATGTCCCTTTCTGGTCCTTCCAGGCATCCTAGCCAGGTAAGAACCCCAGCAATCTGCCACAATACATATGTATGTATGTGTGTGTGTGTGTGTGTGTACTGTGTTCGGTTTTCCGGATACACATTTGAAAGATTTTTTTTTCTTTGAATTGTTGCTATTTCATTAGTTTCACTTTTATTTCAGAACTTCTGTAAAGCAATATTTGGAATCTTTTGTGTCCCAATGTACTGAATCTTTTAAATGATGTCTGTGAGAGTTGTGTTTAATGACTTTGTACCATAATTTAAGATAGGTTTCTCTGTTTGGAATTTCAGCACAGAAAAAACGATCTACATCATTGGCAGGTAATAATTTTTTTTTTTGCAAAGCAACCAATAAATTCATGCGAGTTAAACCCCGTTTTTGAAATTCTCTGACTTAAACTAATTTCCTTTTGTTTGCGTCAATGCAATCTGTGCTTTTTTTTTTTGATACTGTAGCGACTGACGTAATAAAGTGTCACAAAAGTTCTACTTTAACAATCGCTGAATGCGAAACCCCAAACACAACTTTCTAGCACCCTCTCCAACCCCTCCTCCCTCCCCCTTACCGCATCAGTCAGCACCTAGCTATCAGTCTGCCATACTGTACTCTGCCCTCCCTCAATCGGAGCTAACAGTCACTTAAAACAAAAAAGGCTTCAGCTTGGCTGGGACGCTACAATACTTTCGACTGTTACTGCTTTCATATTCTGTACCTTTCTCTGCATATGTATTGTGCCTCTTTCTTCTTTGCTGAGAGCACAGGCTCTGTGTATGCCACGTGACTTTACATGACTGAATGTTTTGCTGGCTGTCCGTGGTCTTATTTGATAAGAAGGGCGTGTCTTGTAAGAATCGTATGTTCCACGTCTCCGCGAGACTGCCCTGGGACAATCTCTTGGCTCCAAGTCTCATGTTTACGGTCATGTGTGTGTGTGTGTGTGTGTGTGTGTATATATTATATATATAATACTAGCAAAATACACGCGCTTTGCAGTGGAAAAGTAGTGTGTTAAAGAAGTAATGAAAAAGAAAAGGAAACATTTTGAAAATAACGTAACATGATTGTCAATGTAATTGTTTTGTCACTGTTGTGAGTGATGAGTGTTGCTGTCTCATATATATATATATATATATATATATATATATATATATACACACACAAACATATAAACATATATATATACATATCCATACATATACACATATACACACACACACAAATATATATTACACATACATCCACATATATATACTGTGGAGGTTGACCCGGACACAGACAGGCAGACACGTTCATGTCACCCACAATCACGTTTATTTACAATTATACAAAAGACAAGTGCACCATAATACCCCCAAAGTCCCCAAAGTCCTGGCCACACAATGCCTTACTTTCTCCTTCAGGCCGCCTCCTTGCCTCCTCTTGTAGGCTTAGTCCACACCACTCCCGACTCTCGCGCTGAATGAAGGGAGGCGGCCCCTTTTATCCACACCCGGATAAGCTCCAGGTGCTCCCCGGCAATCTCCCGCTGACACGCCCCAGTGTGGCGAAAGTGCCGGCTGTTCTCCGAAGCTCTCGGGTGTCCCTGCTTCTCTTCCCCCAGCACTTCCTGGTGTGGCTGAAGTGCTGAGGTCCAGGGTCCCCAAGGCATTGGGGCGCCTCCTGGCGGTGACCACGAGCCCCTACAGGGTGGGGCTTCCACGCCCTGAACCTGTGGCCCCAAATGCAACCAGGAAGGCGGCCCCACGTGATCCCAGATGGGCACACGCCCACTTCCGGTCCTCCAAGGCGTCCCGGCCGGGTCGTGGCCCCTGGCATCCTCGACAGTACATTTATATATACATATCTACATATACACACATACATATACATACACACACACACACACACACATATATATATATATATATATATATATATATATATATATATATATATATATATATATATATATATATATAGGGGTGGAACTCGATTAAAAAAATTAATCTAATTTTTAGAGGCTGTGTAATAATTAATCTTGATTAATCGTATGTAATCACACATGAAAATTTTCCCCAAATTGCAAATGTTTTTTTAATTTAAAAGGGTTTTAGTGGGCGACAGAATCAAATAATAGACATGGACATGAATATTGTAAACTCAAGCTCTTTTAATTTCTGAAAAAAAAATGCTTTTAAACTGCATTTCAATTCAAAACAGAAACAAAAATATCATCCCTGGCTAAAATTGGGCAGACTTAAAAATAAAGTGGTATTTTAAGTACTTTACATTTTCAGAATGGTATTGTCTTTAAATAATAATAACAAAAATTTCTTCTAATCTTCTAAGTCAGAAACATAAAAGTTAATTTGACCAACTTCACCTTTAAACTCTGAGTAACCTTAGCCAAAATTATTTTGTACATTAGGCTAAAACAGTGTGATCATTGAACATTTTTTAATTTGATGTAATTAGAATTACTAACGGTCAAGGAAGTCCAATGATCCCCAGTAAGAGCCACAAAGTCCGCTTTCTGTAATGCATCTACTTTTGCTTGCTTTTCAGTGTGCACAAAACCATGCTTTTATCAAGGCTTCCGTCGGGTAGTCTTTTGAAATGAAATTTTCCTCCGATCAGTCATAGGAATGCGCTTTATTCCGACTCCAACATTTTTGTAGCTGTGATGTGTGCATCAATGTAATCGATGTACCAGGAAATCATGCACTGACAAAAGTTCCCCTTTGCTTGGAATTGAAAGTGTGATTAAATGCGTTATTTTTTTTTAACGCGTTATGGAGTACATGCATCGAAGCTTCTCAGCTGTGCTTGTGCTAAGAAAAGGAAACATTTTAAAAATAACGTAACATGATTGTGAATGTAATAGTTTTGTGACCGTTATGAGTGTTGCTGTCATCAAGGATTTGATTATAATTTCTTTCAATCAGGTTTGTATTTGGACAGTTTGCACAAAACCACGCTTTTACCAAGGCTTCCGTCGGGTAGTCTTTTGAAATGAAATTTGCCTCCGATCAGTCTTAGGAACGCGCTTTGTATTCATTATTCATAAAGCTTCAATTGGTGATCTGTCTTTCTGCGTTAAACGGCATTATTTTTCATTAGTCTCAAACCAAGGGGATGCGAGGGTAAAATGAATCGGGAAGCACGCGTACATACTCAGTGTACCCCCTGTTGGGAATCGAACCTCGGAGCTAGAGGCGAAGTCTCTACCATTGCACCACAGCGTGTGGTTTGTCTATTTTTCACACCTGTCAAGTGAAAACCATTTCAGGTGACTACCTGTTGAAGCTCATCGAGAGAATGCCAAGAGAGAGGAAAAAAGTAATCAGAGCAAAGAGTGGCTATTTTGAAGAAACTAGAATATAAAACATGTTTTCAGTTATTTCACCTTTTTTTTGTTAAGTTCATAACTCCACATGTGTTCATTCATAGTTTTGATGCCTTCAGTAAGAATCTACCAATGTAAATGGTCATGAAAATAAAGAAAACACATTGAAAGAGGAGGTGTGTCCAAACTTTTGGCCTGTACTGTATGTGTGTATATATATATATATATATATATATATATATATATATATATATATATATATATATATATATATATATATATATATATATATATATATATATATATATATATATATGTGTGTGTATATGTATATGTATGTATGTGTGTGTGTCTCTCTCGCCTGTGTGTGTGTCTGTC
The DNA here is from genome assembly GCF_016835505.1 of Polypterus senegalus. NCBI lineage: Eukaryota > Metazoa > Chordata > Cladistia > Polypteriformes > Polypteridae > Polypterus > Polypterus senegalus. Next base: position 8,927,561 of record NC_053163.1, read on the forward strand.
TGTCTCGCGTGCGCCTGTGTTTGTGTCTGTCTGTCTGTCTCGCCTGTGTGTGTGTGTGTGTCTGTCTCTCGCGCGCACGCACCTGTGTGTGTGTCTCTCTCTCTCTGCACAGGAAGAGACTGAACACGTGCCGTGTGGCCCCGCGCATGCGCACTTCACCAGAAGAAACTAACACCATATATATATGGATGGTGCGGTGAACTCCTGGCCTCTCCAGTAGCCCATTCTCCAGTCCACTGAAGGACATGTGACGCGAACCCTTGACCTCCTAAACTGCTGGACAGTTGAACTACAGCTATTCTAAGCAGAGTGGATGTGCATAATGTACATTGTTTGATGTGAAATTGGTTGTATTGACATGAGGATCTCATCGTTGTATTCTCCAGATGAGGACAAAAAATGATATGAAGATGTTTACTATATGATGTACAATTTTGAAGAAAAATTTTGCACTGTTTAGCTGATTATTTTATATATGCATAATTAGTAGAACGCGATTGACTTTATCCTTTAGATATGTATTTAAAATATTTCATGGTATTTGTGCTAAGTACATACAATATAACTGGCAGAATTAACCTGTTCAATTTAAGAAAAGGCTTCAAGTATTGCCAACTCATAATAAATTTAGTGTAAATTATAAAATCGTGATATCATTTTCTTTTTAGAGTGAAAAATGCCACACTTGAGTCAGTTTTTTACATGCATATCCATTTAAAACAATACTATGCCATACATTTTTTAGCAACATGAGACAAAGCTTGACAAGTGGCTCAAACCACTCATAATGAAACTCATCAAATAAACAGGAAGATTATTATGATTTACAAATACTGTAGATTTGACAGTAACATTTTAACACAAGAAGGAGAAAGGTAAACCTCTTCAGAATTTTGATTTTATTACACTGTTTACACATCTTGGAGTATGGTTAAATTGTTCCTGGTATGATTTTTTTTTTTTTTCTGTACAGGTCCATTCATCAATGTGGTCATGAACACATTAACCAACTGTAATCAAATATGTCAGTTGTACTGCAAATCTAAAATGCTTGGACTTTTGAGTATGAGCAAGTGCGTATGTGAAAACTACTTTTACTACAGTTTTTAAGTGACCCTGAAAACTGTTTCAAATCAAAGTTACAGGACAATTTAGGGTCTACAAAGTCTATTAAAGTGAATTCAAAACTTCTACGGTATTTAATGCACGTTATAAAATTTGCAAGAGTTTTGAAGTTGGGTGGGGTGAGTTTGAGTTCAAAATCATTCAATTTCAGTCTCTAGTCCCTAATGTATGGTGTCCATCTAACTGCATTCTCCCTTCTACCATAAAAGCTATCCTTCCTCTGGCAATACACTTTTCCAACTTGTACTTCTTACCAAAACAACATCCATTCTCTGACCAGTCACCAACCTTCTTCCTGCCTTTTTACCTCCACTAAAATCTTTCTCCTATCTCAGACACAAAATGAGAAAATCAGACATTTTTACAATGATGGCAGTTAAATCTGCCCAACATTTCATTACCAGCCTTTTCCGTATTATTTAAATTTGTAAGAGCATATTACTATTTTAGGTGATTGTCACATTTGTACTGTTGTAATCCTTTACATCAACCTGTTGTTATATTTCAGAACAGAAAATGCATCCCATACAAGTAATATATAGCTAAAATGCATGCTCTAAGTATTTTTTTAAGGTAGCATCTTCTATAAAAACACAATAATAAAATGCATTCTTAACAGTGTACTGCAAAAGTTTAAATCTGGACAGGGCATGGCAAAATGAATAGAACCTGCTTCAAATTTCCGTCTACATTATAAATACTACATTGTGTGGGGGTTTGTGTGATTGGGCTTTTCAATAGAGAAACAACCTCTGGACGCATCTAATGGTTTTGGAATGGTTTTCAGTCAAGTAACTCATTATCATTCACGCTCTGAGTTAGGTACTTAAGTCTATAAGAAATTTGACAAATGAGACAAGACTATTTATTCAGTCCATACAGCTTGTTAAGCTAATTGCTAAATTGTCCCAATATCTAATTCAGCTACTCCTTAAATGTTAAGGTTTCTGTTTCAACTATATGAGTTGGTAGTTTGTTCTGAATTCCAGTAACTGTATAAAGTGATTCTTTCTGGTCTACATCTTGAAAAAATGGATAAAGTGGGCTTGAAAATATTTACTGTAATTTAAAAATTTGATATTTCACATTTCCCCATAGCATCATGTTTTTTTTTTTTGACAGGTGGGTATTTCCTTATCACCCATATCTCAAAAGTATATACTAGTTTATTTGCACTGTAAGTGACTGGTCCTCTCTCTGAAGAAAGTGTATGGGTGTTAGCAATCGAGTCTAATTTTAGAAATATTTATACATTTGAATATATGCTACAAATTCTGGTAGCTAAATGTTCAGGTTGAAATTTATTGGCCCCAGTGTAATCTTTTTATATTTTTTTATAAATCCATCCATTAACTAACCCGCTATATCCTTATAAATAAGGTACGTAATTACTAGCAAGGAGGTTAATAATATCATATTGGTGGGGAAATTTTTTTTTTTCTTCTTCTTCTTTCTAAGGCTTAGGTGAAAGTAGGAGTTTAAAATATACCCGATGTGAAGCTGTGCAAAATAATGAGGGCATTCAAGATATCTGTATAGGGCATATGATAATTAAGATGTACATTCCATTTTTTTTCTTGATGTACTGTATAAAAAATTTGGTCTGTTTAAGCATATGAGTAGTTCTCCAGTGTTTACTGAAAATATTTCTGGAAATGCATTTGTGTCTATGAAAATATTAATTTGTGTACAAATTTCAGTATTAAGTTCTCTAGTACTAATTGATTTAATCATCAGTGAAATGCATCAAAGTGCAGAGATTTAAGTTTCAAAACGAGAGGAGTGTGGTGTAATAAGATTGTTATTAATAAAAATTAGGCTAGTTAAGTATGTTTGAATGTTACATTCATGCTTGTTCATTTTATTTATTTATTTTTTCTTTTTGGTAAGTGAATTTTTCTTTCTGTGTATTTCAGTACTTATAAGGTCTGAAATTTCTATAAATGGAAGTGTTTTTCTTTCAATTTTCACTTTTTTTTTTAATAAATGTACATGTTTAATTGCTTGTGTCTGTGTTGAAGGTTGCTAGTAAAAGGATGTCATGGTCTCTAATAAATTGGTGAATTCTTTTACTGTACATAATGTCATCAGCATCATGCACAAATAGAAGTCTTTTTCAGATTCAATAAGATTTCAATACAATATGAAATTTACAACTAAGTAGTTCAATGCAATAATGACAAATACCATGTGGAGCTACAAAGGATACTTGGCAGAATTTAAATAGTACGTAAGGAGGTGTATTGTGTTCAAAAGAGAGAAGAATTGGCAGTATTCTAAAGATTCTTACGTATAAAGTGTATTGTAAAATTACAAAACTATGAATACAGTGGGTACGGAAAGTATTCAGACCCCCCTTCAATTTTTCACTCTTTGTTATATTGCAGCCATTTGCTAAAATCATTTCAATTATTTTTTTCCCTCATTAATGTACACACAGCACCCCATATTGACAGACAAAAAAAAGAATTTTTGAAATTGTTGCAGATTTATTAAAAAAGAAAAAGTGAAATATCACATGGTCCTAAGTAACCCTTGGCTCAGTATTTAGTAGAAGCTCCCTTTTGAGCTCATACAGCCATGAGTCTTCTTGGGAAAGATGTAACAAGTTTTTCACACCTGGATTTGGGGATCCTCTGCCATTCCTCCTTGCAGATCCTCTCCAGTTCTGTCAGGTTGGATGGTAAACATTGGTGGACAGCCATTTTTAGGTCTCTCCAGAGATGCTCAATTGGGTTTAAGTCAGGGCTCTGGCTGGGCCATTCAAGAACAGTCACAGAGTTGTTGTGAAGCCACTCCTTTGTTATTTTAGCTGTGTGCTTAGGGTCATTGTCTTGTTGGAAGGTAAACCTTCGGCCCAGTCTGAGGTCCTTAGCACTCTGGAGAAGGTTTTTGTCCAGGATATCCCTGTACTTGGCCGTATTCATCTTTCCCTCGATTGCAACCAGTCGTCCTGTCCCTGCAGGTGAAAAACACCCCCACAGCATGATGCTGCCACCGCCATGCTTCACTGTGGGGACTGTATTGGACAAGTGATGAGCAGTGCCTGGTTGTCTCCACACATGCTGCTTAGAATTAAGGCCAAAAAGTTCTATCTTGGTCTCATCAGAGAAGTAGAGAATTCAGGTGGTGTGAGAAATCCTTGGCTGTGTGCTTGTCTTGCTGAAATGTCACCCCACATTTCATCTTCAGCAACCTGGTAGATGGCAGCGGATTCTTATCAAGAATGTCCTATATAAACTATCTATCTATTTCAATTATATGAAATCTGCCAGTACCATATGCTAAAAAACAGCCCCACACCATGATGTTCCAACCTCCAAAAATTACTATTGGTACGGTGTTTTTTAGGGTGATGTGCAGTGCCATTTCTCCTCCAAACATGGTGTGTGCAATGACATCCAAAGAGTTCAATTTTGGTCTCCTATGACTTTAAATGTACTTCAACATACATTTTCTTCAGCAGTGGAGTCTTGCGTGGTGAGTGTGCATAGAGGCCATGGTGGTTGAGTGTATTACTTATTGTTTTCTGCTAATTCCAGGTCTTTCTGAAGCTCTCTGGGAGTGGTCCTTGGCTCTTCAGATTATTCCTTTGACTCCTCTGTCAGAAATCTTGCGAGTAGCACCTGGTTGTGGCCAGTTTATGGTGAAATGATGTTCTTTACACTTGCAGATTATGGCTCCAGCGGTGCTCACTGGAACATTTGGAAGTTCAGAAATGTGTCTGTCACCAGTGCCATCAGTATGTTTGGCAACAATAAGGTTGCAAAGGTCTTGAGAGAGCTCTTCGCTTTTACCCATCATGAAATGCCTCTTGTGTGACACCTTGGCAATGAGAAACCTTTCTCTACGCCATCAATTAGGACTAACCCTGCCGATATTCATATGCACTGATAGGGTGCAGGACTGCTTTCTAAATACTGACAGATTTCAGCTGGTTTCTTGGCTTTCCATGCCTTTGTGCACCTCTTTTTCTTTGTGTACTCAATACTTTTTCCCTGTGTCATTTCACTTTATTACACATAACTGAATTTATTCAATACTTGTTTTCCCCGCTGCACATTGCATCCAGATTCCTGTGGGTGAAGAGCAACCAAAGTGGACCTAGGGCTGAGGGCCAGAGCTGGATGAGTGACAAGGACTGTCCTTAAGAAAATTGTCAAGATTCTGTAAAAAATAGACTTGGAGAACAATTGGCAGAGTCATTACAAGTGCGTACAGAGAGATGAATGGGGAATGATGATGGAAGGGTAAATAAGTCAGATGTGTTTGTAGACTTTATCCATCCATCCATTTCCCAACCCACTGAATCCGAACACAGGGTCACGGGGGTCTGCTGGAGCCAATCCCAGCCAACACAGGGCACAAGGCAGGAACCAATCCACCACAGGACACACACAAACACCAATGCCAATTTAGAATCGCCAATCCCCCTAACCTGCAAGTCTTTGGACTGTGGGAGGAAACCCACACAGACACGGGGAGAACATGCAAACTCCACACAGGGAGGACCCGGGAAGTGAACTCAGGTCTCCTAACTGCGAGGCAGCAGCGCTGCCACTGCGCCACCGTGCTGCCCTGTAGACTTTATATGGATGAAAAAATAACTGACCCAGGAATTGAGCTGACCCATTGGAGAATGCAGCTGAATGCACTCGGCAAGGCTTCACTTGGATGATGTACAGTATCATAATAAGAAATGTATGGTAAGGTTATGGGAATGGCATGAATGTAGGACTTGAAGAACAGAGCAAAATACAGTATGCAAGAGAAAAAGGCCACCACATGAGTAAACTAGTAGCATCATCACTTCAGAGTGCTGCAAAGTGTGAGAAAATTGATGAACAGAAGAGTGTTTCTAAAGCTGGGTGAAAATTGTAATCTGTAAGATGATTGCAGCGATGTAAAGGAATTCTTGCAAGCTAACCAGTTTTGTAATCCCTTTGAAACACAAGATTATAAAGTTTAACAAATGGACAATCCAAATTGGGCAAGGTTGGGTTAGTAATCCTTCCAGCAACCTTTGGGGACAAATAAAATCTATTGTGTCAGGCTAATAGTATAATGCTATAACACTGGAAACCAGGGGTTCGCAGTCATGGTCCTGGAGGTTTGTAGTGACTATAGGCTAATTACTGCCCGTTTCCTAATTGGAACTCTGTTCTTCCTGATAATGAAACTTGCTATTAAACTCTATGCCTTGTTTGCACTTTAAATTGATCAAAGACCATTTTAATTACATTGTAGATCAGAGGTCCTCAATTACAGTCATGGAGATCCAGAAAGGCTGCAGGTTTTCACTTGAGCAAATTTCTTAATTAGAATCCATTTATTTACTACTAAAGCAATCCGTTTTTTGGGATTAATTTTAGTTAATCTTGCTTGATACAATTCAGAGCCCTTAATTTTCTATTTTAGTTTTTAGCAGCTACATTTCAGTTTTTATTGTTGCCTGTTTTCTTAACGAGACATTAGTTAACAATGAAATGCAGATAACCAATAAACCAGCAGTTCTCCAGTTAACATGCTTCCTTTTAAACCTGTGCATATGCAGTATTTGTGTTAAAAATGTTTAGAAATAAATGAGAGGGAAATTAGAGGGACTCCTACATTTAAATCTGTTCTGGTCCACAAAACACATGGATACTGTTCCCAGAGAAGGAAACTCTACAGTGCAATTCATATTTCTCGTGGATGAATGAAAGCACTAACAAAACAGTCACATGTCAAGTTTCATTATCAGTAAGGATTGCCTTCCAATTAGCAAACTTAGTTGGAAGGAAAACCTGCAGCCCTCCAGGACTGTGACTGAGGAACCATGCTCTAAACTCTAAAAAGCATGACCAGTAAGCATTTACAATAAGCTAAATAATGGTCAGTTTTTCCTAATACTCAAGTTAAAATATGGAAAATGATTTTGGTCAAGGTAAATTAATCTATTTCCTACCCTGGGCCCAATGCTGCTGCTACAGACTCCAGTCCCCATAACTCTTAATTTGATTAAGCAGATTAAAAAAAAAAAAAATCTTAGTCAAAAAGTAAAGCATTCGCTTAGGCCAACCAGGTAAGAACTTACAAAGGAGCAATTGAACTCCAGAAAGAACTACTGTAATATTTTATACAATCACGTCACGTGGTACGGATAAATTTAAGTCCACTTAACGCGTTCTTTATTAACAGTATTTCTGAGCCACCACAGTGCTTACCTATGGGTTTCCGTCGATATTTTTTTAATTTGTCATAATAAATAAGATGGACAAGAAGGGGAACGGGGAGATGCAATTCATTAAAGCATTTTCTAACGCGTAATCCATTCTTTTGTTTTTACTCTTCCCCTACTGAAACTTCACTTTGATGGAACGTGGTTTTAAAATGTATTTTTTGCTCCTTTTCTTCTTGAAGTTGTTATGCTCCTTCAAGATACCTCGGTGTGTGAGTATAGTTTTATACTCGTCGCTTCCGGTACAGGTTATTCAGGACTTGTATTTCCTGCCTGGCTCCTGATGATGACTGTATTACGCAAGGTTATGTGGGAAATGAAGTCTTTATTGTATCTCGAGAGGCGCTCGTTCCGGAAATGTTTAGTAGCTGTGGCCTCTTCTCGCTAACCCTCTGAAAGGTTGTTTTTACACAGCGTATCGCATTTTAATCTATTCTGATTAAAGCCACATAACACGAATTATTACCTATTATGTGTTAATGAACCTTGTCGGTAATAAAACAGTTGTTTTAGACTTCTTTGATAAACCTGTAAAAAACGGACGAGTGGCATTAACTGGATACTCGGAAACACTTGGTAACCGTTTAGTAATCAGTACGAGACTGTTAAATATACTGTACAGTAAAAGGAAGGAAGACCATCGTGAATTGAGTTAACGTTAAATAGCGATCTTGTAGACCTGATACCAAATATTGCCGTTTGGTGTTACTCAAAAGCCTACGTTCACGAGTTATTATTATTATATATTTTTTCAATCGTACTATTGATGGCGGTCGGTTTCATTTCATGAGACGATTTGTTCAATTGACTTGTCTCTGATTACTCGTAAATAAGTTCCTAATTCTTAAGCAATTGGTGAAAGGTAATTTTTCCAAATACATCTTTAAGGCTTTAAATTTATTTTAATACAAAGACAGTTTTCTTAAGCTTTCTAATGTGTACTGTAATAAAATTTAATTGATTGCTTTGTGTTGTATTATCAGCTTCAAATGTTTATGGCTTCGGAGAATTTGCAAACACCGCTAGTACTAAATATCGTAGGTATAAAAAGATCTGTCAAAATACGTTTTGTTATAAAAGTCCCCTGCCGCCTATTGAATTATTTTATACAAAAAGTTGAAAATATTGAGGGAAAACGGCCGCTGCAAAGAAACAATGTTATTGCTTACAAAACATAAAAACTATTTGGTAGATTTATTTATTTAATGTCCTCTATGAGTCCGTGATTCCAGTGCTTTCAGAACTTGTTAAATGAAAGTGAGATGTGTTCATTAAAGCATGGTAGTGAAGTAGATCAGTTACTGCACGACTATAGAAATTGCTATGTAAAGGTTACTGGGTGACTTTGCGTAATTGTCCACTAGATTCATTAAGAGAGAAATTCTCAGTAGGTGGATAACGTGGTGTTCTAGTGAATGGGGCATGTTTAGCCAGAACTGAAAAATATTGGAGATTCATTGTGAAGTCATTAGTTGCACTAAATGAAATAGTAAAGATGCAACAAGGAAAACAATGTTTATTTTTTACAGCTCCTGACTGTATGTTTCTATCTCTAAGCTTTACAGCTAGAGAGCTGTACTGCATTTGGAGTACAGACATTGTAATCGGCACTATAAACGTACAAAAATGGACAAAAAAAAGAAATGGTATACTGGATTTGTAAATTGATTTGCAATCTGACATTTACTGATAACATAAATACTGCTGTCTGTTTACAAATACTGTATGTATTTTTTTGTTTTGAAAAATACTCTTTTGCATCAGTTATATTAAGGTTTCATAATGTGTGCAATGTAGACAAAGTACAATTTTTGGCACATCTAATCATATACAAAGATTTCGGCTGTGCCAAGAGAACAATTGTAAAATCTTATGCCAGCTTTCAAATAACATAATACCGCTGGAGTGCTTGACTCAGTTTTACAGGCTTGAAATTTATTTAACAAAATTATTCAACAAAAAGTTGAGTAACACTACTAGTTCATATTCCCCGTAATGCTTACTTTTGGTCTGCTTCTTTTCTAAACACTGTTTTGTTAGATGTCACCTATTTTGCTTTTCTGTCTTTGTTTTTAGGTACATCAGCCAAATTTGATTTCAGTACTCCACAATCAGTGGTAACCACGCATGTTCACAACAAAGTTTTTCTGCCTTGTTACTTTACTGTGGCAAAGAAGGAAAATAATCTGACGTTTGTTATTGTGACCTGGAAGCACAGAAATGTGAAACTGGCAGAATACAAGGAAGGGGAAGTGAAAACCACCATCAACAGGGCAGAACTTTTGAAAAGTGAGCTGCACGAAGGAAATGCTTCACTCATCCTCACAGATGTTACTATGGCAGACGAAGGGGTATATGAGTGTGAGGTGGCAGAGGCTCCAAGTGAGGGGAAGGGTAAAATACAGCTTAATGTTATAGGTAAGAGGAGAAGTCCATCTCTATTCTTATGTGTTGAAAGGAGAACTATTTTGCTTTGAAATATTGAATGTATGGTGTTGGCATCTGTAGTTTAAGTCTAAAACATACTTCGTTTGTCTGTGTGAGATTTTTAGAATTTGCCAGGGTTTTTCTCTGAAATCGTGAAAGGTTTTAGGGAAGGGTTAATTGACAACTTTAAACTAATCCTTTATGAGTGAGACTGCCCAATCAGACTGGTGCCCCGCTCCATTAATTACTGGCTCGTCTTACACATTATATATACTTCCTGAATATTCTCCAGCTCCCTCAGACTCTGACTTGATTAGAAAACTGATATGTTTAAGGAGTAAGCCAGCAAACATTTCCTAATCCAATATTTAGCATACGTTTTATTTGTCTTAAGAGCGATTAAAATGATGAACAGCTGAATTTTATTTAAGAGATTAAATTGTGGTTAATATCAGTTAAAGTGTACAGTGGATTTTTTAGAACATAAGAGCACTCTGGATGGGAACAGGCCATTCAGCCCAACAAAGCTCGCCAGTCCTATCCACTTATTTCCTCCAAGAAAACATCAAGTCGAGTTTTGAACGTCCCTATGGTTAACTGCTTATTGAAGTTTTAAAAGCAACAATGTGCAAAAACAACATTTGGCAGGTTTGTCTTTTAATAACACTAAAAGATAATCATGAGAAAAGTTACTATCACAGCTAACAGTAACTTCCACCTCACCTACAAAATGTGCCCTTTTGAAAAAGTGAAAAAACTAATTGTCCTTGCGAACCTAGAAAGGAAATAGATCCAGGACACCCATTCCTACTGCAATAAAATATAGGTAGTAAGAGGGATAAAGAGCCATGTCCAAATGGATCCACAGAAGTTGCACCAAAAGCACATTATTCTTTCATGTCTGAACCATTGATCGATGCTACTGATCATTCAAGAGGAATAATGTTGGAAAAACAAGCTTGCGAAGATGTAAATGAGAAAGACTCGCAAGATTTCCGGTGAGAGGCTAGAGATGATTTAGCAGTTATTGTGCCTAAAAAAATAGCTAGAAGAAAGAGAAAGAGGTAAAAGGAAAATATGAGGATGGAAGTAATGATACTGTAAAAGAATGTCAACAGAAAATTAACAGACATCCAGAAAGCCAAGACTGGAGACACTTCCAGAACATATGCAAGAACGGACAGGGATCCATTAACACACCTACGTCAATACACTTTTCAATAATTCTAATCTTCAAAAAATTGGCCAAGTAAAGATTTCTAGGAGGGAAATTGTTGTGGGAAAGTCCTGCTGCACAATGGCATTTGAAGATACTGTATTCTGTTGAAGAGACTGATTAGTTTGAAATAACATCATGAATACAGAGTTAAATAACTAACTAAATTATGTTTAAGTAGTACTGTACATCTCTTAGTAACATTCAGCATTTATGGACAGAGGTCTGATTTCCAATGAAATTAGGCAGATTTCAGATTAGAAAGTGCATCCTCAAAGAAAAAAACAACTAATTACTTGATGTAAGTTCCTTCCCCACCATGTCACAGCTTGCTTTCTGTAACATTTTTCTCTGCATAAGGATAGTCTTATAACTATTAATAATACCTTTCTTTGAAGGAATAATGTTTCATTACATTATCATTTTTTTTTAAACTTCTGTTATTTTCATGTCATAGTGGCATTTTCCGTCTTCATGCATGCTGTATTGCTGAGTCCTACCAAAAGCTTTCACCCCTTTTAAATTTAGTAAAGAATCTCTTTCCTTCATGCTGTTAAGTCCCTCCCTGGGGTGAGATCAGCCACATGGGTTCCCTTTCTCCATTCACTTCTGCCTGCAGAAGCCTCAGTTATGAGATGTGAAGTGCCTTCAGATCTTGGTTTATTATGTCCATCGGTTTTTTATTCTACCTGCCATGACTCCGATATCTATATACTTTTGCCTTCATAATCATTTTGACAGTCATTTTCCACTTTACTTTGAACATGACCTGACCACCTAATATGTGCCACATGCTTGCTTTTCTGTAATACATGCAACCCCAATGATTTTCCCTCAGTGACTCTTAGAATCCATCTAAGCAGCCTCAAGTTCTTTCCATAAGTGCCTCCTCTTTTTTGTTCCCTCAATCTATGTTTCTGCTGCATTTGTCAACACAGGTCTAATCATTGTTTTATATCACTGTTCTTTAACTGTAATTGGTATTTTCTTATTACACTGAACTTCAGTCAGATCTTTCCATTTCTGCTAAGAAGCATTATTCCTTTGCCTCACACCCATCTCACACCCTCCTTTAGCACTAAACACCAGTCTCAGATATTTAGCTGCTTCCACATGTTTCAGGGTATTTCCTCTGCAGTTAGAACATTAGAACACTAGAACACTCTAGATGAGAACAGGCCATTCAGCCCAACAAAGCTCGCCAGTCCTATCCACTTGTTTCCTCCAAGAAAACATCAAGTCGAGTTTTGAAAGTCCCTAATGTCTTACTGTCTACCACACTACTTGGTAGCTTATTCCAAGTGTCTATCATTCTTTGTGTAAAGAAAAACTTCCTAATGTTTGTGCGAAATTTACCCTTAACAAGTTTCCAACTGTGTCCCTGTGTTCTTGATGAACTCATTTTAAAATACAAGTCTTGATCCACTGTACTAATTCCCTTCATAATTTTAAACACTTCAATCATGTCACCTCTTAATCTTCTTTTGTTTAAACTGTAAAGGCTCAGCTCTTTTAATCTTTCCTCATAATTCAACCCCTGTAGTCCTGGAATCAGCCTAGTCGCACTTCTCTGGACCTTTTCTAGTGCTGCTATGTCCTTTTTGTAGCCTGGAGACCAAAACTGCTCACAGTACTCAAGATGAGGCCTCACCAGTGCATTATAAAGGTTGAGCAGAACCTCCTTGGACTTGTACTCCACACATCGTACTATATAACCTAACATTCTGTTAGCCTTCTTAATGGCTTCTGAACACTGTTGAGAAGTTGATAGCTTAGAGTCCACTATGACTCCTAAATCCTTCTCATAAGGTATACTCTCGATTTTCCGACCGCCCATTGTGTATTCAAACCTAATATTTTTACTTCCTATGTGTAATACTTTATATTTACTGACATTAAATTTCATTTGCCACAAATCTGCCCCAGCCTGTATGCTATCCAAGTCCTTCTGTAATGATGTAACGGATTCCAAATTATCTGCTAATCCACCTATCTTGGTATCATCTGCAAACTTAACCAGCTTGTTACTTATATTCCTATCTAAATCATTTATATATATATATATTTAAAATAGCAGCGGCCCTAGCACTGACCCCTGTGGAACACCACTCTTAACATCGGCCAGTTCTGATGAGGTTCCTCACACCATCACCCTCTGCTTCCTGTGTCTGAGCCAATTCTGCACCCATCTAAAAACATCACCCTGAACTCCCACTTCTTTTAACTTGATTCCCAACCTCTCATGTGGCACCTTATCAAATGCTTTCTGAAAGTCCAGATAAATAATATCATAAGCTCCACTTTGATCGTATCCTTTTGTTGCCTCCTCATAGAATTCCAACATGTTAGTAAAACACGACCTCCCTCTTCTGATCCCATGCTGACTGTTCAGAATAACTCCTGTCTTTGCCATGTGTTGATCAATCTTATCCTTAATAATTCCTTCCATTAATTTTCTTGTGATGCTTGTTAAGCTTACTGGCCTATAGTTGCTTGGATCAGCCCTGTCACCCTTTTTATATAATGGGATAATATTTGCCATTTTCCAGTCCTTCGGAATCTCTCCAGTGCACAGTGACTTCCTAAAAAGATATGTTATGGGTTTATATATGTACTCACTAGCCTCCTTAAGAACACGAAGATAAATATTATCTGGTCCTGGGGCCTCATGTATAACGCCGTGCGTAGAACTCGCACTATAACATGGCGTAAGCACAAAAGCCGAAATGTGCTTACGCACAGAAAAATCCAGATGCAGGAATCTGTGCGTACTCCAACTTCCACGTTCTTTCGTTACATAAATCCCGATCAGCGTGAAAACTAACGCTCGTGCACGCGCATTTTGTAACACCCCAAATCCTCCCAGAATTACGCCTATTTGAATATGCAAATCAATATAAATCGACCTTAAGCGCAGCCTTCTGTGAAAAGACAATGGGAAAAGCACGGGGAAAATATAAGAATTTTTAGCGAATACCAAGTGGAGGCAATGGAAAAACATACTATTTGTTCAAATAAACCGTGGTATAATCAACAAAATGAAGTTGATCGAGTGACATAGCGTGTTGGAGAAACCTGAAAGCTCACATTCACAAAATCGCACAGTGCCGGAAATAAAAAGTCACATATCAAAGTTGCTGTGAAAAGAAGAGTTGTAAGCCCACTGTCTGAGTGTCATATGAAAGCTTATTAGGGTACAGAGAAAAAAGGCACACAGTGGGGAAAAAGCACGAAATGTCAACTTTAATCTCGAATTTTCCACTTTAATCACGTAGTTTATTTTTCATTTAGTAGAACATTATAAACTTCATCTTAAAATCGTTTAATTAACCAGTTTCTCAAAATTACATCGTAATTAAAGTAGCACGTTAAATGCTTTGTTTTGTATTTGATCTTCTACTCGTATGTGATCTATGTGTGTGAATCACTACTTGCTTCTTAAACTGGCTCTCTTCCTCCAACTGGACACAGAGTCCATTACATTTGTGATATTACAGCTCTCTGAATAACTAAAATACTGAGATGTATACGTGATGTCATTTTCATGATGATAGGAGCTAAAGCACATTATTAAACATGTGTTTCATGAGCCTCGTGCTCATGACAAGCATTTATCTTTTGTCGAAATTTGTCGCTGCGTTTTTAGCTGTGTTGTTATTTTCTCTTTCTGTTTTATATTCAATATATATTGGAGTAGCCGTCACTGCAGTCCTTGCTTTTCTTTCCCCAAGTAACCGATCGCCATACAATCAGCTCTGTAATAGACGTTAAGCCATCTGTAAGCTTAGCGCCGATTCTTCAAAACGTTTAAAGAACATTGAAATATCTTCGTAGTACATGTTTAATTATTCTATCCTTCACGACACTCCCAGTGAAGAATATAGATTATTTAAATGAAGTTAAAGTTTTATGTGTATAATTTAACAAACATATTTTGCTGCATTTCACCTTAAAAATGATATCGTCATCATATGTAAATACGCGCTTTATAAAGTGGCTCAGGTTGTGAGATATTATAACTGTAGTGTAAGTTTACAGTGGGGTGATTGTACTTATAAGTCCTAACAGTTCTACAAGGAGCAATTGATTGAGTGCATTTAAAGTTCTTGGGATTAAACTGTTTCTGAACCGCGAGGTCCGTACAGGAAAGGCTTTAAAACATTTTGCAGTGGCTGAGGTAGCGTGTCCTTAAAGCTGTATACCGATAATTCTCTTTCCGATCAGCTGCTGCTGTGATTCACACTCAGATACAGTGATATAAATACTCCGAGTCGTGCAGTGAGAGTAATATGGAAAAAGATGATCCGCTGTGGCAACTCCTAACGGGAGGAGCTGAAAGAAGAAGAAGAAGAAGAAGAAGTGAGAGTAACAACGCTAAAGCAGTTATGGTATTTGGAATACTATGGCTGTTCCCTGGACCATTATATTGTTACGAGTTAATTACAATCAGATGCATTACACTAATAAACAATATGCGGTTAGTTTCAGTGTATTTATAAAGCCGCGTCAGGAAAATAAAGAGTAACCACACAGGAACAGTAGCACTGCTTTGATGCTGGGTGCCGCCAGTCTGCAAAACCGAGCGGAGAACTTGCGTACGACAAGACATGAGGTACCGTGGAAAAGTGCGTGGCTTTACGCCAAGTGTAGGTTTTATACATCGCGATTTGAACGTGGAAAAGTTCTTACGCAACATTTCTTTGCGTACGCACCGTTTATACATGAGGCCCCAGATGCAGGAATCTGTGCGTACTCCAACTTCCACGTCCTTCCGTTACATAAATCCCGATCAGCGTGAAAACTAACGCCGTGCACGCAAGATTTTGTAACGCCCCAAATCCTCCCAGAATTACGCCTATTTGAATATGCCAATCAATATAAATCGCCCTTAAGCGCAGCCTTCTGTGAAAAGACAATGGGAAAAGCACGGGGGGAAACATAAGAATTTCAGCGAATACCAAGTGGAGGCAAAGGAAAAACATACTATTTGTTCAAATAAACCGTGGTATAATCAACAAAAGGAAGTTGATCGAGTGACATAGCGTGTTGGAGAAACTTGAAAGCTCACATTCACAAAATCGCACAGTGCCGGAAATAAAAAAGAAGTCACATATCAAAGTTGCCGTGAAAAGAAGAGTTGTAAGCCCACTGTCTTAGTGTCATGTGAAAGCTTATTAGGGTACAGAGAAAAAAGGCACACAGTGAGGAAAAAGCACGAAATGTCAACTTCAATCTCGACATTTCCACTTTAATCACGTAGTTTATTTTGTCATTTAGTAGAACATTATAAACTTCATCTTAAAATCGTTTAATTAACCAGTTTCTCAAATCACATCGTAATTAAAGTAGCACGTTAAATGCTTTGTTTTGTATTTGATCTTCTACTCGTATGTGATCTATGTGTGTGAATCACTACTTGCTTCTTAAACTGGCTCTCTTCCTCCAACTGGACACAGAGTCCATTACATTTGTGATATTACAGCTCTCTGAATAACTAAAATACTGAGATGTATACATGATGTCATTTTCATGATGATAGGAGCTAAAGCACGTTATTAAACATGTGTTTCATGAGCCTCGTGCTCATGACAAGCATTTATCTTTTGTCGAAATTTGTCGCTGCGTTTTTAGCTGTGTTGTTATTTTCTCTTTCTGTTTTATATTCAATATATATTGGCGGCGCCCAAGAGTCCTTGCTTTTCTTTCCCCAAGTAACCGATCGCCATAAAATCAGCTCTGTAATAGACGCGTTAAGCCATCTGTAAGCTTAGCGCCGATTCTTCAAAACGTTTAAAGAACATTGAAATATCTTCGTAGTACATGTTTAATTATTCTATCCTTCACGACACTCCCAGTGAAGAATATAGATTATTTAAATGAAGTTAAAGTTTTATGTGTATAATTTAACAAACATATTTTGCTGCATTTCACCTTTAAAATGATATCGTCATCATATGTAAATACGCGCTTTATAAAGTGGCTCAGGTTGTGAGATATTATAACTGAAGTGCAAGTTTACAGTGGGGTGATTGTACTTATAAGTACAAACAGTTCAACAAGGAGCAATTGATTGAGTGCATTTAAAGTTCTTGGGATTAAACTGTTTCTGAACCGCGAGGTCTGTACAGGAAAGGCTTTAAAACGTTTTGCCGTGGCTGAGGTAGCGTGTGCCTGATGCTGTATACCGATAATTCTCTTTCCGATCAGCTGTTGCTGTGATTCACACTCAGATACAGTGATATAAATACTCCGAGTCGTGCAGTGAGAGTAATATGGAAAAAGATGATCCGCTGTGGCAACTCCTAACGGGAGGAGCTGGAAGAAGAAGAAGAAGAAGTGAGAGTAACAACGCTAAAGCAGTTATGGTATTTGGAATACTATGGCTGTTCCCTGGACCATTATATTGTTACGAGTTAATTACAATCAGATGCATTACACTAATAAACAATATGCGGTTAGTTTCTGTGTATTTATAAAGCCGCGTCATGAAAATAATGAGTAATCACACAAGAACAGTAGCACTGCTTTGACGCTGGGTGCCGCCAGTTTGCAAAACCGAGCGGAGAACTTGCGTACGACAAGGCATGAGGTACCGTGGAAAAGTGCGTGGATTTACGCCAAGTGTAGGTTTTATACATCGCGATTTGAACGTGGAAAAGTTCTTACGCAACATTTCTGTGCGTACGCACCGTTTATACGTTGAGGCCCCTGGTGATTTGTTTGATTTCATCTTATTTAATCTGAGCAGCACTTCTCCCTCTACAATTTCCTAATCCCTCAGTACCTCCTTAGTAGTCCCTATTACCTCTGGGAGGTTATCCACTTACTCACTTGTAAACACCTCAGAAAAATGTAAGTTTAGGGTATCTGCTATTTCATTGTCTGTATCTTTTAATGCCCCTTTACTATTCCTGATGAACTTGACCTCCTCCTTAACTGTTCTTTTACTACTAAAATACTGAAAGAATCTCTTGGGGTCTTCTTTCGCCTTATCTGCTATATTCCTCTCAAACTGTCTTTTAGCCTCTCTGATATCCTTCTTAATGGTTGCCCTCATGTTCTCATACGCGCTACGATTCTCTTTGCAGTCATTAGTCTTATATGCCTTATACAGCAGTTTTTTCCTTTGCAACTTCTTTTTTAAATCTTTATTAATCCATCGTGGAGTTTTTTTTAGTTTCCTATTAATTCCAAATTTAGGTATGTATCTGTCCTGCATTACATGTAAAACATTTTTAAACCTGTTCCACTGCTCCTCGACTGTCTCCACATTTAAAAGCTTATCCCAGTCTATCCTACTTAGACTTTGTTGCATCTGCTCAAAATTAGCCCTACCAAAGTTCAACTTAACAATTTTAGTCTTTGCATCTGCACTCTTACAAAATATTGAGAATTGTATTACATTATGGTCACGTGACTCTAGTGGTTCAATCACCTCTACACCCTCAATTCTATCCTGATTATTACAGAATACTAAATCCAGACAGGCTTCACCCCGTGTTGGTGCTTTAACATGCTGTGTTCTAAATTGGTGATTGTTAATTGCTCATCTGTTATTGAGCACACCATTATTTCAGACTTGCTGACCTTTATTTTCTAATACCTTTTGCCATTCTCACAAAACGTTTTCTTTTCCAGTACCTCCTAAAGTTTTCTTGAAGCACCGTCTGCTGCTTATAAATCAGACAAGTACATTGGAGTGCCGAGCAGAAGATTTCTACCCTAGCAACATATCTATTGTGTGGATGAGAGGCTCTAATCCTCTTCCTGCTCAGAAACCACCACAAATTTACAACCATCCAAATGGTACCTTCAGCGCAGTGAGCGAGTACACCTACACCCCTACTAGTGAGGACATTGACGTGCCCTTTTACTGCCAGGTGAAGTTTGCACTAGAAGAGCTGATGAATGAAACTTTCAAGGTCTGCAGTAAGTGACATTTCCTATTTTAACTGAGCAGAGAATTTGTGGTCTTTTTTCCAGGTTGTACAGGAAAGTGAAGCTTCATTTAAGTGCAAAAAATTAGTGTGTATACTTTAAATATGGTGAAACTTAAGATGAGACATTTATAATTGTTTAAATAACTAAACATAAAACCAATTATACTGTGATCTTTTTCCAAAACAGGTTTCATACTATGTATGGAAAAAAGTAAATTTCATAAGCAGGTTATTAGAATACAATGCTTATTGAATACATCATAATATTGATTACCTTGCAGAAAGCTATTAAATGTATAAATTAGACACATTTGCCCATTGATTTATCATTAACGCTCATGCAAACTCCCCTCATGTTGTCCATTCTATGATTAAGTGTTTGGGAAGACAAAGGATTTCTTAACTATAGTTTTAATCCTACTGATCAAAACGTAGTAGCCTAGTCGTTCAATATTTTTTTTGTTCTGTTTAGGTGAAAAATATTGTTGTTGTGATTGGGTTCACATTTAGTTCCTTTCCTGTTTAGGTAAGAATATGATCCAACATAGGAGCAATCTAACTATATAAAATACTGTGCATTATGGGTGAATTGTACATGCTGTGGTAGTCATGCTAAGCAGTCTTCTGTCTGTATTTGGGAATTTCATTCACAGCATAATGAGTTGAGGTTTAAAACGGAGCATTAAAAAATAAAGATACTAATAAAAACATTTCTAGGTTCAAATGAAACACAGCATACAAATGCTTGCACCAGTCAATTCAAGCAACCTAAGCATCTGATCAGACTCACTGCTTCTCTCATATGTGTTATCAGACAACAGTTGTGAATTCACTTGTGATAATGTTGCTAAAAACATATACACAGGTTGCAAGAATTGAACATCAGTGCTCCATGAGATGGACAAGTAAGCCCCCTAATCTTACACTATGAAAGTGATGCGTGCATATGGGGAGACCTGTCAATGCACACTCTCACTTTGACATATGTAGCAATTGTTAATCACAATCCAAAATGAGTATTATTAACAAATCTATTCAAGAGTTAATGCAGTAGACATGTTGCATTCATATGGAAAAATCATATATTTAAATGAAACTTGCTTGCTTATGTCTACTGTCATAAATCTGAAGAACATGCCTTCAGCAGAGCTGGCTTTCTTTTTTACACCTGTTATTTTAAATATGTCCTTTTCTTGCCGTACATAGTAGCTGATAATTTTCAAGAAGATTTCCATTTGTTCGATAATAAGCGTTTTGCTCACAAAGATGTGTTTGGTAAATAAACCAGGTAACTGGGAGAAAAATGCAGCCATATGCAAACAGAAGTGTTTCTAACCCTCCATGATATTTTTTGCATATGCATTGATTGAATGCTGTGAGTAAAGGGATTTTTAATGCAGTTAGCTGTCTACAGTTGCCAGTATGTCTGTTAACAGCTGAACTGCTAATTTGCTGTTGAATTCTCAACCTTCTGATCCTAAATGAAGACCTTATCCACAAAACCAACAGTTACAAACCTCAAATACCCCTTTGTTTTCTTTTTCCACAGATCCAGTTTTTGAATGGTCACCCAGAACTCCACATGGGAACACAGGGATGAATGTCACTTGTAAGCTTTATGGCTGTCAATTTTCTAAAGTCCGTATTAGCGTGAATAAAGACGGCAAACATATGGGAGAAAAGTACTGCATGGACGTAGAAGAGTGTGTGACTAAAGTGGAAATCCTGCCCTCCACAGCAAAGGTCAAGGAAGTAAACTTTTCATGTGAGGCTAAAGTGGATGACTTTCAGACAATTGTGATCAACTTCACACCTGTATTTCAAGGCAAGATATAGATTTGGGTTATATCTTTTGATTGTCAGTTTTCCTTGAACATTATGTTTGATTAACTGAGTTGAACAGGCAACAGCTTTTTACAGATATGAAGTTTGTTTGATAAGATTTTTTGTTTTGTTGTTTTAATGCATGTCATGGTCCCCAGATTTTTTTTTAAGACATAGTTGTGAATGGAATTCACTTGTACTTTTTCTTTAATTCATGTCCATAAACTTGACTACCTACATTAATTATTTACTATGCATGTCATACTCAACATAAATCCACACAATACTTTATAATTTATAACAATTTCTTTTTTGCTGTGTGTCCATGTTCTTTCTAGCCATCCACCAGCTGATATGCTCATTATTAACATAAGCACTTTGTGACAAAGGAGGGACCATCAACAGATAGTTAAGTTATCTCTCTATTATAAAAAAAAATCCTGGAGAGAAACACTAGGGATACGAGACGTGATCTTCACGTTAAGGTCATGGAAGACACTTAAAAGACCCGCGAGATGAAAGAGAATGACCATGGAGCGTCTCGCAGGGACCTTAATAATGAGACATTGTGCCAAGAGATTGACCCAGGACCGTCTTGCGATGATGTAGAATATTAGATTCTTGCAAGACACGCCCTACTTACAATCAATATCAAATAAGACCACGAGCATCAAAACACTCCGTCGTGTAAACTATGGCTTTGACCACATACAGATCCAGGGCTCTCAGCGCATAAAAAGCATATAAGGACAATACGTTACAAATGAACCGTTGACGACTAAGCGAAGAAGAAAGCAGCGCGGAGAAAAGAGACTCAAAAGCGTTGGGAGAGAAAAAAAGAAAAAATAATCTAGGTGCAAAATCAGAAAATAAGGAAAATAATTATCAGCCCATAACAAGTGGAACTGAAACAAAGCAAGTCCAATCGGGCTCAGAATTAAATGACAGAGTAAAAGGCAAAGTAGAACTTTATAAAGACGTTCACAAATGTTGGCGCTATAGACATACAGAGCAGGTTAGAGATTATGAAAGCAGTGGAATTCGAAAGGCTCAAAAAAAAAACGGCGCAATACAAATGCAGAGAAAGTTAAAGAATATGAAAGTAGGAAAATTAGAAAGTATAAAAAAAAAAAGAAAGTAAAGATCGCAGTAGCGCAAACAAACGGAAATTATTACTCGAAAAAGGGAAAATAATCACCACGGACCAGGTGTCATTGAAACAAAAGCAGGACAAAGCGAGGTCAGAAATAAAAGACAGAGTAGAAAACAAAGTAAAACATCTTAAAGAGGTTAAAAACAAGGGGGCCAAACACATCCAGAGCATATTAGAGATAATGAAAGCTGGAATTCAAAAGACTCAAAAAAAAAACGTAGGCGCGAAACACATGTAGAGCAAGGTACAGAATATGAAGGCAGAAAAAAACAACAGTGTCAAAAAAGAAAGTAAACATTGCATTAGCACAAACAAAGAGAAATTATTACTCGGAGAAATAACGAAAAGGCGAATAGAGATCGAATATATGGACACAGGTGATATGTCAGAAGTATGTAAATATTGTAAGGCTTCGAAGTTTAAGTCAGGGACTTTCAAAAACGTGTTTTAACTCACATGCATTTATTGGTTACTTTGCAAAAAAAATTATTAACTGCTGATGATAAAGATCGTTTTGTCTGTGCTGGAATTCCAAACAGAGAAACCTATCCTGAATTATGGTGCAAAGTCATTAAACACGTCTCTTTGACCTCATTTAAAAGATTCAGCATATTGGGACTTGAAAGATTCTAAATATTGTTGTTATAGAAGTTCTGAAATAAAAGTGAAACTAATGAAATAGCAACAATGCAAAGAAAAAAAAATCTTAAAAGTGTGTATCCATAAAACCAAACACGGGGGTTGGCGAGCGAAGCCCCCTAGTATTAAAAAAAAATCAAAATAGGTCGTTTCTATTTCAGGGAATTTTTGAGGCTTTAATTTCACTGTAGTTTTCCTTTCATTCAGATTTTAGATTTTTTAAATTTTATTAATAACCCAGACACCCCCTCAATCATTAAGTACAAGACAGAAAGCTGTGCTGTACATGAGATATTTCTGCTTCAGATCACTGTTACACTGGGCTATTTGAGTCTTTAATGAACCTTGTTTTAGAATACAGTATTTAAATTCCTTCTTTGTATGATTATTTTATGAATGTTGGTTACTGACAAAGAGATAGTGAAGTCCAAATCAGAGATAAAAAGAAAAATTTGTGTAGAATGTTGTGTTACAAAGATTGTGCAGATTAACCACTCTACCTGGCTAAACAAGAATTAATCCTGATTTGGTACAAGTAGAGTATCCTTGATCCAAAATGTAAAAATTTGAATCTTTTTGAACATCTACATTACGCCATCTGTGTTCACCTTTTTTTTTTTTTGTTTTAACCGCTGACTGGATGTGAACAACGCGTGCAGGTTCCAAAAGGAAGATATTCAGGGGTTTGGGAGCTTGGGAGGGTTACAGAGCTGGTGTTCCACTTGAAGCATCGAGCGCCACAAAGCTAGGCGACACGATTGATGACCGGGCTTAGGGTCCATTTCGAAGTTGTGTGCACCCCAAAGTACCAAGTACTCTGTTGACAATCAGAGCAAGGGTGTTGATGGTCCCCCATGAAGTGTAGTGATATGGTGCAGATGCTGTGCGACAGTTTTATGCTGCATTGGGAACTGGGAAGATGGGATTTTCCGAGTTCTGAGTAGGAATTTTCAACTGGAATGCTCCGACAAGTCGAATTTCCTACTTTCAAAGTCAGGAAAGTCTTACCAACCCTGACTTCAAAATCCAAGACGCCTGCACATATGCACCATGCATGAACAAAGTTACATCTGTAGTTATGCTATTTATTAGCACTTCTGTCTACTTGTTAAATCACTTGTACACATAATACTGTCCAACGTCTGTATGCAGATATGTTGCTACAGTGAATGTGCAAAATACCAAATAATGCATTGTCTGTATTCCTAAACAGCAAGCATAACAAAGGTTTTCCTAGAGGCATTTAGATTGGGTTTTTCAGATATTTTAGTGGATTGTAGGCAACATGGGTGATGTCATTCCAGGATCCAACTTCCAAAGAAAATGAACTGCAGCATTAATATGCTACTCCATGATTCAATACAATAACACATTCATGGTAGTTCAAAAGATCGATCTATCTATCTATCTATCTATCTATCTATCTATCTATCTATCTATCTATCTATCTATCTATCTATCTATCTATCTATCTATTATATAGTGCCATTCCTATCTATCTATCTATCTATCTATCTATCTATCTATCTATCTATCTATCTATCTATCTATCTGGTGTCTCTGCTTAATAAATGGTGTCCTTAAGATATCTTACTGTGTATACAAATACCCCATTCCAAAATCTGAAAATATCCAAAATACTCCTCCTCCTGGCATTTTGCATTAGGGATGATTTTTTTTTAATAAAGACAGCTGCTGCCATATAAAGTAATAATGATATTAACCCGTTTGTGTACCTAGAACTTTTTAAAATTCTTCTACTTTCCTTTTGCTTTCTATGTGCAATCCTCTCCCTGTTATGTGTTTTGCAGTATACACATCATTTTTGAGATACAGATACAGGCAAACAATGTGAAAAAACCTGAAGGTGAAGTATTTTGAAAGCATGGAATTCAAAAGAAAATATAGAACACTAGGGAGCCTTGCCCCCTGCTCGCTTCGCTCGCCAATCCCCAGGCAGGCGCTACATGCTAGCCACTTTGTGGTTCTGCCACTCACGTATGGGGATGCGGATGTATAATTTAAACAGATTGTTTTTTTCATGGGAATTGTTAAATATGCATAATAGAACTATTTTGCATTAACATGAGTAATTAACCATATTAAAAGATAGTGAAACATAATTTACTTTCAAAATATTAAGTTTTATGTTGCGTTAGAGTTATTCGTTGCGTTATACGATTTTGTTCTGTTTGGCTTTGAAATTAGCATGCAAATACTTTTTAAACTTACACTTACTGTAAAACTTCAGTAAAAACTATTTTTTTAATTAAATTTTCGTCAATATCGCATTAAATTTTGATTCTGTGTTTGGACTTGCATCGTGATAATGCAACATATAACTGCCCGTGAATGAATATCGTTTCTTTCTCTCTAATAAATAAACTGACTTTTTCGAATGTTTGTCTCTGTGATTTGTTAATTGTCTTTGCAAAAGCTATTCTAATGGGGAACTGTTAACGTTTTAATATGAATGGCATATCAAGATCTCCTTTGGTGTCTAATGTTATCCCCTGAAGATGTACTACATCACCTTTCTTGCATACATCCTTCTTTCAACAGAAATTCGGGCGGTGGAAGACCGTACGATGTTAACGGTTGTAGATATTCTTCGTGATATTATAAATTGACGTTTTCATCTTCTGCATGATCACCACCAACTGTTTCAGCATAGTCTATTGAAATGCATTTAAAAAATCTGCCGTGTAACCAAAAACGATT
This sequence comes from Polypterus senegalus, assembly GCF_016835505.1. NCBI lineage: Eukaryota > Metazoa > Chordata > Cladistia > Polypteriformes > Polypteridae > Polypterus > Polypterus senegalus. The sequence goes on from NC_053163.1 coordinate 8,952,826, forward strand.
TTGACGTTAATTCGTTTGACTTCATCGTTTCTCAGTGCTAGGATTGCCCGTGTACTCATTTCTTCTGTTGATAACCCTTTGGGATGAAATTCTTCAATAAGATTTGGACATAATACATCTTCTTTTATTGGGAACTTAAAGTGAGGAAAACAAAAATTTATAAGAACTAAAAGAGCAGGAACTGTGTCTGACAAAAACATTCAGAGAGGACCGTGTGCATGCTTAAATATGGTTGAGAGGAGGGCGGGACTTGAAAAAATCTCATGGCAAAAGTTTCATCTCTCGTCTGGTGGGACTTGAAAAAATCTCTTGGAAATAGTCTTCTCTCATCTCAAGATTTCCTTTTATAATAGAGAGATATTTAAGCAGTAGTAAGTAAAAGTTACCAACATTCCTATGTCACTGTTAATTTCAAATGGTAAAGATCTGTTGGTATATCCATTAGTTCAATTGTATATGTATGTTGCGAACATAGCGTATTCTTTTAAAGTTTTTGATTACTTATGCTAATCATAACTCCTTAAATTTATTTATGTTTATTAAAAAAGGGAAAAGGTGAAAAGGAGGATTCAGACTTCAAAATCTAATTTTTGAAGTCATTTGCTTCAGATTCAGCAGTAATTGTGATTGTAACTGCAGTGAGGTCTATTACAAAAGAAATTCACTTTGTAATGTGTATTTTTCTGATAGATGAACCCAGTTGTTGGAATGAAATTGTCTGGATTTGTTTGTCTTTGTTGCTGCTGGCATGTGCTATATGTTTGGGAATATGCATAAAAAGTAAGTTAGAATTTTTTTTCAGATTTTATTTTTAATTTGTTTGCTTCTCAAACATCTACCTGTAAATGAAGTGTTTATTGCTACAGTTGTATTTTTGCTGTGTAAACAAAATGAATTTAAATACAAGTTAATATCATGATCTAATAGTGTACACTTTCAGTGGTGCCAAGTAAACCAAAGGGTATTGCAAATTAGTTTTTTTATTCTATAAAAAGAAGAGCCTAGAACTCATCTCTCTCTCTCTCTCTCTCTCTCCCCTTGATGTTGATCTTTCTTGTTCTCTACAGAGATGTTCCCTGTAATGTCTTTCCAACTCTATACTTGTTAAGTCAGTGGCTCGGCATCCCTTTAAATTAAACCTCGAGGTCATCTTTGGCCGATATCTTGGATAATTCATTTCTAAGAGCTTATCAGATGTTTACATTCCTAGCAAACATTGTGAACCTTTCAATGAAGGTTAAACTGCACTTTTTAGTCTGGTTTGGAGAAAAAAGTTTCAGGCTAAATGAATGTTGTGTGTTTATTTCATGTTTGTAAATTAATTCCATCCTGGCTATATAGACAAGCACATTATATTAATATTATTTAAACTGTTGAAGCTACATACAGTATGCCATCACCACTCCCTTCCAATAAAAGCTGCCATCAAAAATACAAATAATAGCTTGTTAAAGTCTTATTGTTGACAAACGTATTTCTGATTGAGAGAGAATACACAGAGGAGAACCTTTATGTGTGTGTGATTTATTTTATTTTTTATCCTTCTGATGTGCATATAGGTCTGATACTTATTTTTTTTTTTTTTGGCTCACATCATAAATCAGCTGAGGTTCAGCAATGCTATTTAAATTTTTTGCTTTTCATTTGTAAAGAATATTAGGAACAAATTCCATAAGATAAAGAAAGATGATAATTCATGCATTTTCAAAAATAGTTCACCTTGACTTCTGTTAATTTTTTTTTCTTTCTCTTCCCACTGAAGGGAAATGTGGACGGCAGATATTGAAGGTCACAGAATTATTACGTAAGTGATTTCAGTTTTATTCTTGAGCATCACTTGTATTTCATTACCACAATGCTGCCCATCACATTTTTTTCTGATTAAACCAAATTCATGCTGTACTTTACATTTTGAGTATATACCAGTTTTTCATAGGTATATTTTCAAAAGAATGAGCATTGAGCATTTGTATTGATTTTGTTAAGGATGGTTTATGGGTTACGAGATCTTTTCAGTGACTAGTCCTGCTGCCCCACCCCTCCAAAGTACTTTGTTCATATCTCTTCTTGGACATTATGGTACTTGCACATTCTCCCTCATCTGTATAGTTTTTCACCTGGTACATAAATTATTTTCTCATACTCTAAAATAATGTGTGTTGGTTATGGTTGTCAGAAGTAACAAAATCTCTTAAGTGTTGGTTTAACATTTTAAATTTACTTCAGTATCTATTTTTCAGGGTATCATTTCTGCAGCTTGCTTTACAAATCACCATGGCTAGACTTGACAGCCCTGTTTCCACCCACTCAAAGGTGTTAATATGGTAACTTCCATGGTTTCAGAGCATTCAGTAACATGTTTAATTGACAAAGAGGGCAGTCAGAGTGGCGTCTGGAATTACTTTGGCTTTGTGGCCAATGGGGATAAAAAAAAAAAATCACAAGATAATATGCAACTGCACAATACCAGCTAAAGAGTTCAAAGGCTATATTGATCGCTAGATGGGGTGGAGGTGGTGGGGAGCTGATCCCCCTTAGTGTCCAGGGTACATGCCCTTTAACTTACCTAAATGGCACCATGGGTTGACCAGCACTGCTTAAAGGTCCATCACGCATGTTAATACATAGAATTTCTATTTTATTTTTAAGTTATGGAAAGAGTAAGTATAAACCTGTAAATTGTTGCATTTAAAGTAGGAATGTACCATTATTTTTTTTCCTGCTGGTTAAAACTTTTTTTTTTTTTTGGTCAACTCATTATGACAGGGATCTGCAGTCTGTGCCATCACTGTCTATGGGCAGTCCTCAGGGGGCCATTCCAATCCAACTGAACCACTAGGCTCATCAATGCATTTTTAGAGAGGAAAAGCACTGTTCCATATAAAATATACAGTACATACGTACTTATAAATTCACAAAGAACTGAACAGGAGATTTTTTGATACATGCCCTTTTTGGGAGTATGATGACCTATCATACCCAAACTGGTAATCAGCACAGACAGGTAACTAAGCATTACCTTCAGCAGGTAGTTGTGCGCATGCCCAAAATCACCAATGTAGACTGTTAATAATTAAAAACTACAGCACATCAATTTCAGAAAGTTACATTATAGATATTGGAAAATGTCAGACATTACTCCAGCTCTTCAATTACATGACTACCTGATTATTTCACTGAAAAAAAAATATTGGCAACAGAATTCAGCTGTTAAGTGGTAGGAATGGGGCTTGTGTGACGAAGATGCTGAACAGAGTCGGACTGAATAAGGTGTTTGCCAAGTTCAATCACTGTGGGTGACCTGGACATGGATGTTATTTACCAAGTTGTATTAAATTAACACAAAGGGAGCTTAATGTAGGGCAAATTTTTACTTTGATCTCTTACTGTGCTATATGCATGTGGGTGCAGCCAGCACAATGTCTGTTTTACTTTATACACAAGTGCTTTCTGCCTTGGTTATGCACTATTCTGATCCCGACTGTGTTACTAATATAGTCTTTAGCATTTGAGCAATATTCAAAAGCCTGTAGTGCTTTTTATTGACTGGATCCATTGTTAGTTTAGTGGTCTGTGATTACTGCTGTGCTTTGGTTAACTCTGTTGTATGCCTTCTATGTGAGGTGTCTTCCCTGTTGATGCAAGTTCATCTGTCCTGTAATTACACATTATCTCTTCAAATGAGTGCTTGATCGATCAGTGCCTCATCATCTCTGCTGGTCATTTATTTTTGAAATCATTACTTTGTTAAAGTGAATCTTTTTGCCTAATTGTATCTGAAATTGTAAGTTCATATACACTAGTGCCTGCCCACCTTAAGGTTTGGTCTGAGTGACAGGTATATCTGCAGGCCAGTTTTACTTTGTGCTGTTCATTCAGGGCAACAGCATTTGACCCTGGGGGGGTCCTTCACCCTCTTGATTTTTAAACTGTCGCTGCAAAGTTTGCTGCCATAGTGTGCAACTTTTTTATTATGTGAGATTTTAAAATTCTATTTCATCATTTTTACTATGTAATGTTAGAGGCTATAACTTTTCAAAGCTCAATTGCATACACAGTGGCGCAACTCCTCCATGTGCTTATATACTTCCAGCTGTGCTTTAGAGTGTATATTTAGTATGTTGGGGCTCATTTGCAGCCCAACAAGAGCTCACCTCATGGAAGAATATTTGGACAAGCTAGTCTTTTTTTCTGCAAATTTCTAAGTTACAAAGACATCGTCGTTATTTGCACAAAAGTACATTGTACATTTGTGCAAAGCCTTTTAAGTGTGTTAGTGGTCTGTTTGTGTGTGTGTTTATTTACTGAACAGTTGTTTACAAAAGACCAATTTAATGCTCTTTTTACTTGAATTTTAAAGTTTGTTTTAAAATTTGAATGTATATTGTTTACGAAGATTGCTATACTTACTCAATTAATGTTTAACCCAAGTATTTGATTAGTGTATGTAAATTGGGTGAGTCAATGTGGGTTTGTTATGCATGAGTGTGAACTGTGGTAGCTTGGAAGCCTGTTCTGGGTTGGTTTCAACACTCTGCCTTATTCTGCAGAATAGCCTCCAGTTCCTGTGGCCCTTGAATAAATTCGCTGAAAGTAATTAGAAAATATCAGCAGCTTAAAGTTCAGTATTTAAGCCACTAAGCAGGCCTAGCTGACAGTTTGTTCTAATCATCCACACTGCAGATTTGTGTTTCTCAACTTTTTTCATGCTTTCAGTTAGGAGTGTAACTAAATTGACGGTTTTGCTAGACAGCAGTATAGCATATTCATATATACCTTTCAGACTGAAGTAGAATATGCATTTACTGATTAATGTAATTAACACAGACACATATCTTATCCATTGAAGTGCCAGTTAATATAGTAACTCAACAGATTTGACTGCAGGTGTTCACCTGTCTTGAACCTATAAAAGTACAATTTCATTCTCTTACTTGCTTGTTCATTTGTTCTTTTGTTAACTTGCTCTTATGCCACTGTTGAACAAAAACACAGCACAAAGTGCAGCTTCTTCCTGTCAACTGTTCTTGTTAACATTGACACCCAGCACAGCACACTTGAGTAATACTCTTAAGGGGTTATTACACAATGTTCACATACTAGTCCATACACAGAGACATTAACCTTTAAAATATGAATATTCCAACAATAAATCACATTTCCCATTTACTTTCGCATTCATGTTTTGTGTTTAAATTTGTTTGCAAGCATTTCACTGGTTTTTAGCATACTATTAAATCCGTCCATACTTGAAGAAGAATTTTACCAGGCCTACTGGATCAAGTGGTATATTGCCCACTACTGCCTGCAATTGTTTTCCTTGTTTCACATTTTATATAATCAGATATAAAAGTATTTTTAATAAGAGATGCTAAGTATAAGTATTAGCAAAACAGCAGGTGATGTCTTATTGTATGTACATTTTCTATGTCCCACGTATTTTCTTATTTCAACTCAAATCTGTTTGTTGACAACAAGACACAGACATCTAATTTGTTTTGTCTTCTTTTGGTCTTGGTTGTTATTTATATTTAGTTTACTATGGAAGTAATTTTTCACTTCTTAAAGGTGTCATATCAGATTACTTGTATGTACAAAATAAATTAAAGAAGTACTAGACTTTAGTGTAATTTTCCTCTTAGCCTCCCATCTATGTAATACTAAAAGCCAGACCTGACTAAACTCATTTTTAGAAATTTGTATTTTGGGGCATGTGAGAGGAAAACCTGATTAGCTAGAAGATAACCCACATTGACACTGTCTGAACTATCTAGAATATTCCTTGTAATCTGTCTTTCTAAACACCAGCACAACCATCTTGCATTACTGGTTCAGTTTTACTGACCATTCTTAGCTTCTATCAGATATGTGTTGCATGTTTTATCCTCTTACATTATTTTGTCTCTCTGTTATAAAAAAAAATCTTGGAAGGAGACGAGACGTGATTGTCTTAGAGACACTTTCACGTCCCGCGAGACGAGTCTGCATGCCAAGCAATGTAACCACGCCCGGAGCCAAAAGCCCCAAGAGACAAGGGCTTATGCTAAAAGATTTAGAAAAGTCCTGCATGGTTATGTCGGACACATTTCTTGTAGAGAGAAAGAAACGATATTTACTCACGGACAGTTATAGGTTGCGTTGTCATGACGTAATTCTAAACCCTGAATCAAAATTCAGTGCGATATTGACGAAAAGGTAAAAGCGAAAAGAGATTGAATATATGCACATAGGTGATATGACAGAAGTGCGCTGCGCAAAATGCAGATCACACGGCACAGCAGCAGCAAGCCAGCAGCTGAACGAGCAAAGAGGAGGTTAAAAAAAGAAAAAAACTATATTTGTTTCCCATTGTATCACCTTTTAAGAGGGGGTGTCAGAGGAGCAACCGCATCTAATTGGGGTGCATTAAGCCCCCCTCTTCACAACACGAGCGGCAGAGAAGTGAAAGTGGTAGGCGCGTAGCAATGGTGGTTTAAGCAAAGCGAGCGGGGGGTGACGCCCCTAGTATTTAGTAATTTCTATTTTCAGTATCATCTATACTAATAAAAGGCAAAGCCCTCACTGACTGATTCACTCACTCACTCACTGACTCATCACTAATTCTCCAACTTCCCGTGTAGGTAGAAGGCTGAAATGTGGTAAGCTCATTCCTTACAGCTTACTTACAAAAGCTAAGCAGGTTTCATTTCGAAATTCTACACGTAACGGTCATAACTGGAACCTACTTATGTACATATATACCAGCCATTGCCTGCTACTTGAGTTACATCCCTCATTGTCACGCCTCCCACGCTAAATATTCACGGGTGAAGGGCTGTGCTTATGCAGACAAAGATGAGATGGTCAGGGTGGTGTTTGGCACAAACTCAGCGAAACTGCGAGAGAAACTTTAAGTGCCGGGTCTTAGCTAACATTAAATAAAGCTGTGGACATCGCACGAGATGGCACATGCACAGCTGAGAACCTTCGATGCATGTACACCGAGCTGCTCACATGAAGTGACTGTGAACGCAGTACGCAGACAAAAAGCAACAGCTCCAAAGAGCGCTGAACAAAAACCGCATTACACAATTGAGGAGGCAGCAAAAAAATATGAAGGAAGTGACGCATACAAGCATATTCATAAGTGCAGCTACTGCGGAAACAAAGCACGCGGTGGAAAAAGTCAATGTCCAGCTAAAGGAAGACAGTGTAAAAAAAACCCATGCATGCAGTGTGTCACATCTCAGATAAAGAGGAAGACGAGCTGTTTATTGATGCAGTAAGAAATGAATTGATGAATGAAACCTGTTATCTTTACAACGGTTGACAAACACGGAATGTAACTTGAACACAACACATCCTCCAAATACGAACCTGATTGAAAGAAATGGTGATAATCAAATCCTTGATGACAGCAACACTCATATAACAGTCACAAAACAATTACATTGACAAACATGTTATGTTATTTTTAAAATGTTCCCTTTTCTTTTTCATAACTTCTTTAACAAACTACTTCTCCGCTGCGAAGCGCGGGTATTTTGCTATATATATATATAATACCCTGATCTACATACTGTCAAATAAACAAACCACACGCCGTTGCGCAACACAAGAGGCTTCACCCCGGGTTTGATTCCCGAGAGGGGGTGCAGTGAGTGTGTACACCTCATGAGCCCAGAATTAGGGCGAAACACGTGTTGCGTACTCTTTGCATTATTTGACAGTAAAACTATTTCTATATATATATATATTTATATATATATACACACACACATACATATATATCAGCGCTTCCCGATTCATTTTACCCTCGCACCCCCTGTGACGGTCGAGGCCGATTTCGCACCCCCTTGGTTTGAGAAGTATGAAAAAATATAAGGTGAACGCAGAAAGACAGATCACCAGTTGAAGCTTTATGAATAATGGATACTTTATTCGCCATCAATAATTGTTTTGGTAAAGCCATACTCAGTGTAATCCTCCTTCCATTTTCTAATTTTTTCGCGACTAGCCATGATTAAATGAACGGTAAAAAGTAAGAGCGGCGGTGACTTATTGAGGCAGGCAGGCAAGAGCACAATAGCACGCTGGCTCGATGTAGTCTTGGCGTCAAGTCGATCTAAAATGCGCGATCAGATTCGAAAAAGTATATCTTTTCAAGTTCTATTTGGATATAAGTAGGTTCTATTTAGTCGACAAAAATATCTTTGGTAGGAATGTAAGTCGAATTTAGTCTTTAAATTTATATGGTGAAGAAAAATTTATGCAGTGATGACTAAATTTAACTTACATTCCTACCAAAGATATTTCTGTCGACCTAAATAAAAATTACTTATATTTAAAATTTAAATAGAACTTGAACAGATACAATAGTTCATAATGTGTGTGTATATATGTAGATATGTATGTGTATATATATATATATATGTGGATGTGTGTGTGTATATATATAATGTATGTGTGTATATATGTAGATATATATACACATATGTATATATACGTGGATGTGTGTGTGTGTGTGTGTGTGTATATATATATATATATATATATATATATATACTAGCAAAATACCAAGGCCGCAGTGGAGAAGTAGTGTGTTAAAGAAGTAATGAAAAAGAAAAGGAAACAATTTGCTTGGAATGCAGTGTGATTAAATGCGTTATTTTTAGCAGTTATGGAGCACATGCATCAAAGCTTCTCAGCTGTGCTTGTGCTAAGAAAAGGAAACATTTTAAAAATAACGTAAAAATAACGTAACATGATTGTCAATGTAACCTTTTGTAAGTAGTGCCTGGAGGATTCAGAGTGTGGAGAAACTCTAGAGACAGCGTGTGTATTAACTTGTGGATTTTTCTGTGAGTATTTGGTGGCAGCGTGACAAAGTTGCTTCCGCAAGACCGTGTTAGCTGGAGCTAAGCTCAGAGCGAAATGAGGTGAATGGGAGGGGAGAGGATGTATATGTGTGTGTGTGTGTGTGTGTGTGTGTGTGTGTGTATATATATATATATATATATATATATATATATATATATATATATATATATATATATATATATATATATTTATTTATTTATTTATTTATTTATTTATATATAATATATATATGTACACTCACCTAAAGGATTATTAGGAACACCATAATAATACGGTGTTTGACCCCCTTTCGCCTTCAGAACTGCCTTAATTCTACGTGGCATTGATTCAACAAGGTGCTGAAAGCATTCTTTAGAAATTTTGGCCCATATTGATAGGATAGCATCTTGCAGTTGATGGAGATTTGTGGGATGCACATTCTGGGCACGAAGCTCCCGTTCCACCACATCCCAAAGATGCTCTATTAAGTTGAGATCTGGTGACTGTGGGGGCCATTTTAGTACAGTGAACTCATTGTCATGTTCAAGAAACCAATTTGAAATGATTCGAGCTTTGTGACATGGTGCATTATTCTGCTGGAAGTAGCCATCAGAGGATGGGTACATGGTGGTCATGAAGGGATGGACATGGTCAGAAACAATGCTCAGGTAGCCCGTGGCATTTAAACAATGCCCAATTGGCACTAAGGGGCCTAAAGTGTGCCAAGAAAACATCCCCCACACCATTACACCACCACCACCAGCCTGCACAGTGGTAACAAGGCATGATGGATCCATGTTCTCATTCTGTTTACGCCAAATTCTGACTCTTTTTCCTATTTGTAGTGGAGATGAGTGGTACCAGGTGGGGTCTTCTGCTGTTGTAGCCCATCCGCCTCAAGGTTGTGCGTGTTGTGGCTTCACAAATGCTTTGCTGAATACCTTGGTTGTAACGAGTGGTTATTTCAGTCAAAGTTGCTCTTCTATCAGCTTGAATCAGTCGGCCCATTCATTCTCCTCTGACCTCTAGCATCAACAAGGCATTTTCGCCCACAGGTCTGCCGCATACTGGATGTTTTTCCCTTTTCACACCATTCTTTGTAAACCCTAGAAATGGTTGTGCGTGAAAATCCCAGTAACTGAGCAGATTGTGAAATACTCAGACCAGCCCGTCTGGCACCAACAACCATGCCACGCTCAAAATTGCTTAAATCATCTTTCTTTCCCATTCTGACATTCAGTTTGGAGTTCAGGAGATTGTCTTGACCAGGACCACACCCCTAAATGCATTGAAGCAACTGCCATGTGATTGGTTGATTGGATAATTGCATTCATGAGAAATTGAACAGGTGTTCCTAATAATCCTTTAGGTGAGTGTATATATGTATATATATATATATATATATATTTATATATGTGTGTGTGAATATATATATATATATATATATATATATATATATATATATATATATATATATATATATATATATATATGAATGAATGAAAGAGAAGGTCTGTGATACGGTTTGCATATTTGCAGCTGGAGATCCACAAAGGGAGAAAATGAATCACGTATCATAAAGTAGTTTTTATTCCTGAGCTTTCAACCCCTACCAGGGGTCTTCATCAGAGGATAATGCTTAGACTTAAAAGAATCAAAGGCAATATATAGCAATAACTTACGGGTTGGTAACGGGTGGCTAGGTCCCTGTGGTCGTTTTATTGGGTGTAAAGTCTTGTTTATTAAGAATAAGTTCTTCTTAAGTTTGCATATGCTGGGTTTACGTCCAAGTGTCTGTTGATGGCGTTCCCATTTGATAACCAGGATTCAGCCAGCTCTCTGGCACTTTTATTATTGGCTTTAAATTTTACTTGTACATCGTCCCAATTACATGTATGTCCTGTTGATTTAGTATGCGTATAGATCAATGATAGTGAGTCCTTTCTTCTGATGGCGTTGCGGTGTTCCTGTATACGTGTTGCGATTCTTTTTGAAGTTTGTCCAATGTATACCGCTGAGCACGAACTGCATGGAATGCTGTACACTGCGTTTCGTGTTTCTGCTGTCGGTTTCTTGTTTTTACCATTAAAGAGGACCGTGCGCAGATTGTTTGTGGGTTTGTGTGCTGTTCTGACACCTGACTTGGCCAGGATGTGCGCTGCACCTTCAGACACATTGTGGTGATAAGGGAGTGAGTGCCAGGTGGGGTGGGGGTTCTGATCCAAGTCAATTGTTTGTTGAGTTTTTTGGCGTCTTCTGTGTAGACTTCAGTTAATGAATGTTTTTGAGTATCCGTTTGAAGTGAAAAGGTGGAAGAGATAGCGTCTCTCTTTCATTTTTGTTTCCTTCGTATTACAATGGGTGTGGACTCTTCTGAATAGAGTTTTAAGACAGCTCCGTTTATGAGATATCGGGTGGTTGCTGGCGAAGTGTAATATCTTGTCTGCGTAGCATTCTTTACGGTGGTCAGGGTGGCGTCATTATTTCTTTCAATGTAGATGTCCAGGAAGCTGACGTGTCGGTTAATTTCTTTCTCCATTGTGAATTGATATAAAAAATAATATAATAATTGATATAAAAAAACAAAAAAAAACAAACCTATTTTATGATACATGATTCATTTTCTCCCTTTGTGGATCTCCAGCTGCATATATATATATATATATATATATATATATATATATATATATATATATATATATATATATATACTAGCAGAATACCTAGCCGCAGCGAGAAGTAGTGTGTTAAAGAAGGTACGAAAAAGAAAATGAAAAATTTTAAAAATAACGTAACATGATTGTTAATGTAATTGTTTTGTCATTGATATGAGTGTTGTTCTCATATCTATATATATATATATATATATCTATATCTATATCTATATATCTATATATTTATATATATATATATATATATATATATATATATATATATATATATATATATATATATATATATATATAGCAAAATACCAGCTTGTCAGCGGAGAAGTAGTGTGTTAAAGAAGGAAAGGGAAAGAAAAGGAAACATTTTGAAAATGATGTAACATGATTGTCAATGTAATTGTTTTGTCACTGTTATGAGTGTCGCTGCGATATATATATATATATAGCAAATTACCTGCGCTTCGCAGCGATGTCATGTGTTAAAGAAGTTATGAAAAAGAAAAGGAAACATTTTAAAAATAATCTAACATGATTGTCAAAGTAATTGTTTTGTGTATTCGGCGGCAGCGTCACAAAGTTTTTTTCGTCTAGCTGCATCAGAAAATGTACCACGACGCCTGACACGCCTCCTTTTTACTGTTTTCTCACAGCTTGGATTGCTGCTGTCATAATGGGTTTGAGTCTACATATATATATATACTAGCAAAATACCAGGCTTCAGAGAGAAGTAGTGTGTTAAAGAAGCAATGAAAAAGAAAAGGAAACATTTTGAAAATAACGTAACATGATTGTCAATGTAATTGTTTTGTCACTGTTGTGAGTGATGAGTGTTGTTGTCATATATATATATATCTATACTAATAAAAGACAAAGCCCTCACTCACTCACTCACTGACTCACTCACTGACTCACTGACTCATCACTAATTCTCCAACTTCCCGTGTAGGTAGAAGGCTGAAATTTGGCAGGCTTATTCCTTACAGCTTACTTACACAAGTTGGGCAGGTTTCATTTCGAAATTCTACGCATAAGGGTCATAACTGGAAGCTATTTTTCCCCATATAATGTAATGGAGTCTTGAGTTGGAGATGGCCGTGGGGGGCGGAGTTTCGTGTGACATCATCACGCCTCCTACGTAAGTATGTAGAGAACAAGGAAGATTCCAAACAGCGATGAGCACAAAACGCCATTTCACAATTGAGAAGGCAGAAAAACATTATGAAGCAAATGATGCATACAAGCATATTCATAAGTACAGCTACTGTGGAAACAAAGCACGGCGTGAACCGTAAGTTTATATTAAATTAAGTTCATAGACAGGCTGCCACTAGCGTTTGTAATTTAGTGCCTGCCCATATAAGGCCGTCCATCAGCGGCAATCCAATACAAACACTGCCGGTAAATGTTCACGGGTGAAGGACTGTGCTTATGCAGAGGAAGATGAGATGGTCAGGGTGGTGTTTGGCACAAACTCATTGAAACTGCGAGAGAAACTTTTAAGTGCCGGGTCTTAGCTGACATTACACGAGATGGCACCAGTACAGCTGGGAACCTTCGATGCAAGAACACCAAGCGGCTCACGTGAACTGGACGCAATGCGCAGACAAAAAGCAACAGTTCCAAAGAGTGCTGAACAAAAACCGAATTACACAATTGAGAAGGCAGCAAAAAAATATGAAGCGTCTTATTATTATACAATCATATTCATAAGTGCAGCTACTGCGGAAACAAAGCACACGGTGGAAAAAGTGAATGTCTTGCTAAAGGAAGACAGCGTAAAAAAAAAAACGTGCATGCAGTTTGTCACGTCTCAGATAAAGAGGAAGACGAGCTGTTTATTGATGCAGTAAGGAACTAATCGATGAATAAAACCTCTTATCTTTACAACGATTGACAAACACGGAATGTAACTTGAACACATCCTACAAATACGAGCCTGATTGAAAGAAATAATGATAATCAAATCCTTGATGACAGCAACATTCAATAACACTCACAAAACAATTACTGTATATTGACAATCATGTTACGCTATTTTTAAAATGTTCCCTTTTCTTTTTCATAACTTCTACTTCTCCACTGCGGTACACGGGTATATATATATAAATGTATATATATACCCCGATCTACAATACATACAGTGGTGTGAAAAACTATTTGCCCCCTTCCTGATTTCTTATTCTTTTGCATGTTTGTCACACAAAATGTTTCTGATCATCAAACACATTTAATCATTAGTCAAATATAACACAAATAAACACAAAATGCAGTTTTTAAATGATGGTTTTTATTATTTAGGGAGAAAAAATCCAAACCTACATGGCCCTGTGTGAAAAGTAATTGCCCCTTGTAAAAAATCACCTAACTGTGGTGTATCACACCCGAGTTCAATTTCCGTAGCCACCCCCAGGCCTGATTACTGCCACACCTGATTCAATCAAGAAATCACTTCAATAGGAGTTGCCTGACACAGAGAAGTAGACCAAAAGCACCTCAAAAGCTAGACATCATGCCAAGATCCAAAGAAATTCAGGAACAAATGAGAACAGAAGTAATTGAGATCTATCAGTCTGGTAAATGTTATAAAGCCATTTCTAAAGCTTTGGGACTCCAGTGAACCACAGTGAGAGCCATTATCCACAAATGGCAAAAACATGGAACAGTGGTGAACCTTCCCAGGAGTGGCCGGCCGACCAAAATTACCCCAAGAGCGCAGAGACGACTCATCCGAGAGGTCACAAAAGACCCCAGGACAACGTCTAAAGAACTACAGGCCTCACCTGCCTCAATTAAGGTCAGTGTTCACGACTCCACCATAAGAAAGAGACTGGGCAAAAATGGCCTGCATGGCAGATTTCTAAGACGCAAACCACTGTTAAGCAAAAAGAACATTAGGGCTCGTGTCAATTTTGCTAAGAAACATCTCAATGATTGCCAACACTTTTGGGAAAATACCTTGTGGACTGATGAGACAAAAGTTGAACTTTTTGGAAGGCAAATGTCCCGCTACATCTGGCGTAAAAGGAACACAGCATTTCAGAAAAAGAACATCATACCAACAGTAAAATATGGTGGTGGTAGTGTGATGGTCTGGGGTTGTTTTGCTGCTTCAGGACCTGGAAGGCTTGCTGTGATAGATGGAACCATGAATTCTACTGTCTACCAAAAATCCTGAAGGAGAATGTCCGCCATCTGTTCGTCAACTCAAGCTGAAGCGATCTTGGGTGCTGCAACAGGACAATGACCCAAAACACACCAGCAAATCCACCTCTGAATGGCTGAAGAAAAACAAAATGAAGACTTTGGAGTGGCCTAGTCAAAGTCCTGACCTGAATCCAATTGAGATGCTATGGCATGACCTTAAAAAGGTGGTTCATGCTAGAAAACCCTCAAATAAAGCTGAATTACAACAATTCTGCAAAGATGAGTGGGCCAAAATTCCTCCAGAGCTGTAAGAGACTCATTGCAAGTTATCGCAAACACTTGATTGCAGTTATTGCTGCTAAGGGTGGCCCAACCAGTTATTAGGTTCAGGGGGCAATTACTTTTCACACAGGGCCATGTAGGTTTGGATTTTTTCTCCCTAAATAATAAAACCATCATTTAAAAACTGCATTTTGTGTTTACTTGTGTTATATTTGACTAATGGTTAAATGTGTTTGATGATCAGAAACATTTTGTGTGACAAACATGCAAAAGAATAAGAAATCAGGAAGGGGGCAAATAGTTTTTCACACCACTGTACTTTAGCATAGACAAGCCACACGCTGTGGCACAATTGTAGAGTCTTCGCCTCTAACGCCGACATTCGAGGTTCGATTCCCGAGAGGGGATGTACTGACTATGCTGCGCTACCTGATTCATTTTACCTTCGATCTCCTTGGTTTGGGACGTATGAAAAATATTAGGTTAACGCAGAATCATGTTACGTTATTTTTAAAATTTTCCCTTTCTTAGCACAAGCACAGCTGAGAAGCTTTGATGCATGTACTCCATAACGCGTTAAAAAAATAACGCATTTAATCACACTTTCAATTCCAAGCAAACGGGAACTTTTGTCAATGCATGATTTCCTGGTACATCCATTACACTGATGCACACATCACAGCTACAAAAATGTTAGAGTCGGAATAAAGCGCGTTCCTACGACTGATCATTTCGACTACCCGAAGCCTTGATAAAAGCATGGTTTTGTGCACACTGAAAAGCAAGCAAAATTAGATGCATTACAGAAAGTAGACTTTGTGGCTCTTACTGGGGATCATTGGACTTCCGTGACCGTTAGTAATTCTAAATACATCTAATTACAAAATGTTCAATGATCACACTGTTTTAGCCTAATGTACAAAATAATTTTGGCTAATGTTACTCAGAGTTTAAAGAGTAAGCTGGTCAAATTACCTTTTATGTTTCTGACTTATTTTTTTAAGAAGAAAACTGCACTTTATGTTGAAATTTTGGTTATTATTATTTAAAGACAATACTATTCTGAAAATGTACTTAAAGTACTTAAACTACCACTTTATTTTTAAGTCTGCCCAATTTTAACCAGGGATGATATTTTTGTTTCTGTTTTGAATTCAAATGCAGTTTAAAAGCTTTTTTTTTCAGAAATTAAAACAGCTTCAGTTTACAATATTCATGTCCATGTCTATTATTTGATTCTGTCGCCCACTAAAACCGTTTTAAATTAAAAAAAAAAAAAACATTTGCGATTTGGGGCAAATTCGTGTGTGATTACATACATTAATCAAGATTAATTCTTACACAGCCTCTAATTAATTGGATTAATTTTTTTAATCGAGTCCCACCCCTAATATATATATGTAGATATATATATGTAGATTTGTATATATATGTGTATAAACAGTATATATGTAGATATGTATATGTTGTATATACAGTATGTATATATGTGTGTGTGTATATATACAGTATGTGTATATATATGTATGTGTGTATATGTACTGTATATATATATAACTGTATATATGTATGTGTATAGATGTGTGTGTGTGTATATGTATATATATATATATATATATATGTGTATATATATATGTGTATATATATATATATATATATATATATATATATATATATATATATATATATATATATATATATATATATGCCAGCAACACTCATGACAATGACAAAACAATTACATTAACAATCATCTTATGCTATTTTAAAATGTTTGCTTTTCTTTTCATAACTTGTTTAACACACTACTTCTCGCTGCTTGGTATTCTGCTAGTATATATATATATATATATATATATATATATATATATATATTTACACACACACACATAAACATATACTGTATATATATACATATCTATACATATACACATATATATATATCTACATATATACACATACATATACACACACATATACATACATACATACACACACATATATATACACACAAATACATATATATACATACATACACACACACATATATAAACATATATATACATATACATACATATCTACATATATACACACACAGCTATTTCGTATCAGTGCAATACGCTGCTTGTTAAAACGGATAACTCCCGCTCTTACGTGCAAGTCTGCGTGGATATTATGAACTATCGTATTTGTTCAAGTTCTATTTAAATTTTAAATAGAAGGAATTTTTATTTAGTCGACAGAAATATCTTTGGTAGGAATGGTAAAAACAGACAGGAATATTATTCGTGAATAAATCAACTCAAACCTTAAACAACTTATAATATTTTGCTCTCCATAAAAATTTATCCTGTCTAAATTATACAAGTTAGAAATAAAGTAAACGTTAAAAGAACAAACATTCACATTTCTTTACTCTTATGTAATTTTATATAAAAATAAACTTAGATTTTAAATATCCCAAAAGATTTTGCTCTCCATAAAAATATATCCTGTCAAAATTATACAAATTCAAATATGAACATGCTGCATAACAAAACCTGGAAATATAAATAAAATGTGTTCCTTTCAGCAATAACAAATCAAATCATTCAGTTGTCTTTGCTCATATGTCATTTTAGAGCTGGACGCCTGGCATCTTTTTTTGGCCACAGGTTCGTTTCTGTTTGGTGTGAGGTTCTGTGTTGTGGAGATTCTCAGGATGGATTGCAGGTGCTCATCAGTGAGGCGACTCCTGTGTGCTGTTTTGTTAGTCTTTATCACTGAGAAGAGCTTCTCACACAGATATGTGCTACCAAACATGCACAAGGTTCGAGCCGCATGTAGACGGACTTTTTGTTCTTCAAAGTCACCAAAGCGCGTGCAAACTCAGTGCGCAGCGCTCAGTTTATCAGCAAAGTGCGATTTGGGAACACCGTAGTGATGACTTGGTTTAACATTACTTGGCAACAGGGAAAGTGGGGCAAGGTGCACTGGTGCATTTGTGTCTCCCATAAAAGCAGCTTCACTTGAAATCACTTTGTGATTGTGCACTTGTTAAAACGTCCGCTGAAGTGTCAGATTCTTATTTAATTCTTCTGCTTTCTGTATCTTCTGCATTGCATTCAGGTTACCCTGATGTTTTGTCTCATAGTGCCGTCTTAGATTAAATTCTGTAATTACAGCCACATTAGCTCCACAAATGAGACACACGGGTTCAGTAAACATATACTCAGCCTCCCATCGGTTTTAAAGGCTCTATTTTCAGAATCAACTTTTCTCTTCAGCATCGTGTGAGCTAGCTTCGCAATAACTTGCAGCATCATAAGGTAGACTTGATTAACGGTAAGTGTTCGCAAGGCAGCTGAAGCGCTGCATTATGGGATCTGTAGTTTATTGTGTTACCAGCGCTTCATATACCCGGCTTTAATAACAATAATACAGTATATAAAATGATCTCGGGCGGATATAATTACACGCGGGCGGATGTGGCCCGCGCCCTTGAGTTTGACACATATGGACTAAATAGAACTTGAAAAGATATATTTTTTCAAATGTGATCGCAATTCAGATAGAGTTGACGCACTACAGCCTGCATGCCTCAATAAGTCATCCTCCCTCGCTCTTACTTTTTACCGTTCATCTAATGAATACACTGAGTATGGCTTTACCAAAACAATCATTGATGGCGAATAAAGTATCCATTATTCGAGTATGTAGATCGGGATATATATATATATATATATATATATATACCCGCGTATCGCAGCGAGAAGTAGTGTGTTAAAAAGCTAGAAAAGAAAAGGGAACATTTTAAAAATAACGTAACATGACTGTCAATATACAGTATTTGTTTTGTGAGTGTTACTGAGTGTTGCTGTCATCAAGGATTTGATTATCATTATTTCTTTCAATCAGGTTCGTATTTGTAGGATGTGTTGTGTTCAAGTTACATTCCGTGTTTGTCAATCGTTGTAAAGATGACAGGTTTCATTCATCGATTCGTTTCTTACTGCATCAATAAACAGCTCGTCTTCTTCTTTATCTGAGACCTGACACACTGCATGCACGGGTTTTTTACACTGTCTTCCTTTAGCGGGACATTGACTTTTTCCAACGTGTGCTTTGTTTCCGCAGTAGTTGGATTTATGAATATGCTTGTATGTATCAGGCGCTTCATATTTTTGCTGCCTTTTCAATTGTGTAATTCGGTTTTGTTCAGCTCTTTGGAACTGTTGCTTTTATCTGTGCACTGCGTCAGTTCACGTGAGCCACTCGGTGTACATGCATCGAAGGTTCCCAGCTGTGCTGGTGCCATCTCGTGCTATGTCCATGGCTGTATTTAATGTTACCTTAGTCCTGGCACTTAAAACTTTCTCTCGCAGTTTCGCTGAGTTTGTGTCAAACACCACCCTGACCATCTCATCTTCCTCTCCATAAGCACAGTCCTTCACCCGTGAATATTTACCCGTGGCAGTTTGCTATTGATTGCCGCTGACGGACGGCCTTATATGGGCAGGCACTAAATTACAAACGCCAGCGCAGCCTGTCTATGAACTTAATTTAAAGTGTAGGTTTACATCGTGCTTTGTTTCAGTAGCAGAACTCATGAATATGGTTGTATATGTCACTCGCCGCTTCTTATTGTTTCGCTGCCTTCTCAATTATATAATGCATGTTTTCTTCAGCGCTTTTGAGGTCTTCCTGGTTTTCTATGTACTGCGTGATTACGTGGGAGGCGTGATGATGTCACACAAACTCCCCACGGCGTTGAAGCTCATCTCCATTACAGTAAATGGAGAAAACTGCTTCCAGTTATGACCATTACACGTAGAATTTCGATATAAAACCTGCCCAACTTTTGTAAGGAAGCTGTAAGGAATGAACCTGCCAAATTTCAGCCTTCCACCCACACGGGAAGTTGGAGAATTAGTGATGAGTGAGTGAGTGAGTGAGTGAGTGAGTGAGGGCTTTGCCTTTTATTAGTATAGATATATATATATATATATATATATATATGTATATATGTATATATATATATATATATATATATATATATATATATATATATATACATACATACCTATCTACATCATATATACACAGACATATATACATACACACACACAAATTATATGTATGTGTGTGTGTGTGTGTATATATATATATATATATATATATATATATAAACATACATATACTTGTGTGTATGTTTGTATGTGTCTATATGTGTGTGTATAGCTTTGGTCACTGAGTGCAAGGGAAAAATAATAAAATATAGTCTATAAGTTATTAAACAGTAAAACATTAACGTTTTAAGAAGTACAGGTACATTGAGCACTACTGGAGTGGTTATGGTAAACTACATTTTAAAGACTGTGTAACACAACAGGTAAGTAACTAACAGCAGCTAAAATGTATATGGATCATCTCTCGGTAGTAGATCCCTTTTGAAAGGCGCTACACGACGGCTGTGGTATAGAAATTACATTTTCTATGTGAACGTCCAAATTTGTGCCTCTGGTAATGTGCCTTACCGCATTTAAAGAAAATTAGTTTTGTGTCCTCTGCAGTGTTAAGAGAGAAAGGCTTTGGTTTGGGATAAAAGGGAAAAAGGTGTAAAGAAAGGAAAGTTGCCTTTTTCTTTTATATAGTATAGAGAGATGTGTTCGCTGACGTTATGATCGCCTTTTGAGGACAGTCGCGGTGGGTCTTGTGTAGACTGGTGAGACGTCCCTGCCATTAATCGGCTGTGATGGCACTGTCAGTCCTCCACTCGTGTGTGTGTGTTCATAATCCGAGCTGAGGACCTCATAATCGTATACGTGCAAAAGAAAGTGTGAATCGCCTTAATATTATTTTGCCGTGGTGTAGAAAAGGGGTCCTGTGTTTGCACTTGTCTGGGCTATAGCTCAGGGGGAGGATGAAAAAAATTAAAAGTGCTCACTTTGACTTAAGGCAGAAGCGCAGTCAGCGTCTCAAAGGCCGGCACAGCTATGCACACCCGCTGGCTACTCGACTTTTGCTGGGCAGGAGACCCCAGTTTTTGCAGACACGCTCACGATATCAAAAGTCTCAGCGCTCTTTGGAGGTCATTCATATATTATATATATATCAAAATACCGCGCCGCAGCGGAGAAGTAGTGTGTTAAAAAAGTAATAAAGAAGAAAAGGAAACATTTTAATAATAACGTAACATGATTGACATTGTCATGAGTGTTGCTGTCATATATATGCCTGCCTAAATAAGTCACCCTCGCGCTCTTACTTTTTTACCGTTCATTTAATCATGGCTTGTGGCGGAAAAATTATAAAATGGAAGGAGGATGGCTTTACCAAAACAATTATTGATGGCTTAATCGATTATTCATAAAGCTTGAATTGGTGATCTGTTTTTCTGTGTTAACCTCATATTTTTCATACTTCTTCTCAAACTAAGGTGGTGCGAGGGTAAAATGAATCGGGATGCGCTGATCAATGTAATCGTTGTACCAGGAAATCATGCATTGACAAAAGCTCCCTTGCTTGTAATGCAAAGTGTGATTAAATGCATTATTTTTAACGTTATGGAGCACATGCATGAAGCTTCTCAGCTGTGCTTGTGCTAAGAAAAGGAAAGATTTTAAAAATAACGTAACACGCATTGTCAATGTGACCTTTTGTAAGTAGTGCCTGGAGGATTCAGTGTGGAGAAACTCTAGAGACAGCGTGTGTATTAACTTGTGGATTTTTCTGTGAGTATTTGGTGGCAGTGTGACGAAGTTGCTTCGGAAGACGGCGTCAGCCGCGGAGCTCAGCTCAGAGCGAAATGAGGTAAATGGGAGGGGAGATGATGATGTGAGTCCCCCACCCACCTTAACTGTCAATCCCCCACAAACACATTCTCTCGGAATTTGCATAAGCACAGCCCTTCACCTACAATTTTAACTTAGTTACAAAGTGATCAAAACTCTCGCTTATATCCTCGCCCTCTCATTAAACTTGTATTCCACATTACCCATGGGTATGTGAAACACCAGCGGCAGCCTGTCTATGAACTTAATTTAAAGTTTAGGTTTACACCTTGCTTTCTTTCCGAGGTAGCAGCACTCATGAATATGGTAGTATATGTCACTCGTCGCTTCTTATTGTTTTGCTGCCTTCTCAATTATATAATGCATGTTTTCTTAAGCGCTTTTGGAGGTCTTCCTGGTTTTCTACGACTGCGCTGACAATCAGTTCACGTGATTACGTGGGAGGCGTGATGATGTCACACTAAACTTCGCCCCCCACCTCTTTCCAGCTCAACTCCATTACAGTTAATGGAGAAAAATACCTTCCAGTTATGACCATTAGGCGTAGAATTTCGAAATGAAATGTGCCCAACTTTTCTAAGTAAGCTGTAAGGAATGAGCCTGCCAAATTTCAGCCCTCTACCTACACGGGAAGTTGGAGAATTAGTGATAAATGAGTGAGTCAGTGATGGCTTTGCCTTTTATTAGTATATATATATATATATATATATATATATATATATATATATATATATATATATATATATATATATATATATGACAGCAACACTCATAACAGTGACAAAACAATTAGATTGACAATCATGTTACGTTATTTTCAAAATGTTTCCTTTTCTTTTTCATTACTTCTTTAACACACTACTTCTCCGCTGCGAAGCGCGGGTATTTTGCTAGTTCTACTATATACAGTGATTTTGCTATATGTTTCTGTATCAGCAACACTAGGGTGGTGGCAAATTGTTCAGCAGTCAGTTACTTTGTCATATCAATAATATTTTAAGTTACAGAGTTTTTAGTCTGATGTACATATTGGGTTGATGAGCATTTTTTTTTTTTTGTGTTGAAGAGCTTGCTTAATTTGATCTGATCCATATATAATACACTTTCTTTTGTGATCTTCTGGTGGAATGCATGCAAGGTTTTCACTCTACTAAATGCAAAATCAAATTAGTATTACATGCATTGAAGATGCTCTCTGTGCATCATGTGACACTGATACCTTTCTTTGATGTTTCCCCCTCTCTGTCAGTACGTTTCTTATATTTTAGGATGCATATTTAGACTCCCATGACATTTAAAGAAGGGTTTACTTTAAAAACATGAAAATATACGAAAAACATCAACTACTTTATCTAGAATATCAAACACAATTTAAGGGGCTGGCCTGTAATCTTACAGTAGATGTTCTGAGCTATGATATCTTATGTTTTTCTTTTCATTCCAAGCAGGTTGCAAGGACAACTCCACAGTGACTGGAATTCACTCCGAAGATCATACACACCTGTCTTCCCCCTTGAAGAAGGAGGATAGAAAAGTGGAGCAAAGTGTCAGTTTCACCAGGTGCTCTTCTGGAGAAAATGCCATTCAAGATGAAATATGTGAACTGATTAATATTCAGGAGGTTGACTCTGAGCAATTTGTGCCCAGTGAGGAACATGGATACATGACTGTTTAGGGCTGTGTAATCATTATGTGTAACCCATTAGGACACAGGAGCCAGAAACTTTCTAGCAGGAGAGTCACTGTCAGATATCAGTTTTAAGAAATTTCTCTCTCACAGCAGCAACCTCAAAGTGGCCTTCCTGCTCAACCATTAAGTGCTACTGGTTATAGGGTGACTGTGCCACTGACACTCTTAGTGTCCTTGCTGTGTCAATCCAAAGCCCCTAATTGTGCAATATTTTTTTTTTGTAAATGTCTAAAATCAATATGTCCTTCATGCAAATGTCGTCTTTAAATCTACCTGTTACATTTCAAGCATAAGGCCAAGCTGGACCCTTTAGATAAACTGCAAGAATTAGCAAAAACCAAGAAGACCAATGTTTCAGTTAATTTCAGTTGAATTCAGATTACTTTTATACAGTATTCTTTAGTGAGTGCAAGATCAGAGTACTTTAAAAAGTAACTGGGTAAAATGCACAGTTTTGTTTGCCCACATGTTGGTACTGTCTTGCACACTCCCTGAATTTAATGTGGCTTAACGCGGACAGGAAAATTAGAAAAAATAACATGTTATATAAATATGCCACAATCTCAACTTAGACTATGTTTGATTCTATAGTCAGAGAAACAAAAGATTGTTAAAAGTGCCTTTTGATAAAGATCTTGCTTTGCACTAAAGGGCCTTTCACATTATCCAACATTTCCAGCAATTTTCAGTCATAGACCTCATTTGCAGAATCTAAGTGAGTTGGAGGAAGTTTGTGGTGCCCTCCCGTGGCTACAAGTTGCATAGTCTTGACATCCCCAATTCAACCAGTCTGTGACTTGCCCTCATAAAATTAAACCAGCTTGATTTTGACTTAAGTCATAAGGGTAGGCTCTGTGTGCATGAATGCTGACAGCCAGTGAGCACTCCCCCAACATTGCAATGTATATAAATGCAGCAACAAGTAATAAGGAGTGTGGATGTTTTGAACCTCTCAAACACGAGAGGCTTGTCTGTCTGATAATCACATGTTTTAAATACCATGACTGCATGGTCACAACCTGTACCTATAAACCATGTGTACAGCACCTGCTCTGTCAGGCAGTATTTTATTGACTGTCAGAAAAATGGGCAAACACATGATTCTTATGAAGTACGAAAACGTGCTTAAAAGTAGTCATGCAGTCTCTAAATTGACATGTCCCAGAGATTAAATTAACAACTGTAGTTGTGAAGTTTGTCTTCTCCAATCAGGTGTTTTGTACTTTGTCATCAGCATCACAGCTAAAATTATGTAGAAGACAATAATTGTCACTCCTCAGGTTACAAGTCTAAATGGCTTGTCATAATAAGTAACATGTATTAATTGTCAGGACCATACATTGACCCAGATTGAGTAAATGTGGACAGCATCCTGCTTCCACCCTATGCTATCAGGATAGGTTTCATTAAAAGTGTATTAAGGGGGCTGTGAAAACAAAGGCTTTTGTTTTTCTTAGCACCTTCCCCCTTTTTTACCACCTTCTCATCTAATTGAACTGCATCCAATGTAATGGTTTCTTACTATACAACACAAATTGAAGTGATTATTTCATATTTAACAGTAACACTAGAATACAACACAAGACTCATTCTGAATGCGCCACACACTTATTCAAGCTTCTGTTGCTGATAATCGGTGCTTTTATAATTTGGGAGAGTTAAAGATGCCGTAATTGCAAGGAACAAGGCAACATTCTTATTTTTTTTCCTTTGCCATTGGTCTTCATATGTTAGTATTTATTTATTTGAAATACCTAAAGTAGTAATTGTTCATTGCCATTCATGCCTTCATTTTTAGTTGCTGTAACTTTATACTTTAAAAAGTTCAGATTTCTGTGTAAATGTTTACACTCTTTCAGTTCTTTGTATAAAAATTTTAAAATGCCTTAAAGGAACCAAACCTGGAAAGGATACCCAATCCATCACGTGGTGAAATACTTGTTCAACCTCCAAAATAACAGTTTTGTTTATGGCTAAGATCTTCCTCCCTTAATTATTTATTTTTTATATGTACAGTATTATATTTTTACTATTTATATATTTATTTTTTAATATTTCCCCAGATATTCATGTGCTATATTTATATCTACCTTTTGTACCATTTTATACTGCCTCTAATTTTGTGTAACATACTAGACCTAGACTGTACTCTTCAACTGCTAGCCTTTATACTTTGAGATCCATCTTGGAAATGTTTTGAAAATACTTTATACTCCCCCTTCCCTAATCCCAGTATGTCATGCCTTCAGGCTGTGAAATCTTAAGAAGTGTATTTTTTGGTTGGTAACTTGATTCTGTGAAACATTGACACTTTTTATAATGGACACTTTCCTTTTGCATTTGTAAGTAAAGATTGTAAATACTATTTTTGAAATAAAACGATACCAGAATTCACTTATAATTCCTAACAACTGAATATTTTTACATGTATTTGCTGATTTTTGTAAATTCTGTGGATTCAAGTTGCATAAATTTTTTTTTAAATTTGTCTTTGAGTTTTATTGACTTTAACATGATTCTGTGTTCGTTACAAACAAAGTGTGCTGTATAATTCTTGTCCTTATATTTCCTGTGCTCAGTAACTCACTTCTCACTTCTTCTTCACTCTCTTCTAGGAACTTGGTCCAGTTTAGAGTAAACGACATGTCCCATTACATGTGTGTGTGTGTGTGTGTGTTTACATAATGTTAGTGAGTTTGGGGTACTTAACAGTGCATTCCCTTGATTTCTTGTTGTGTATTCTGATGTACTTGGTGACTCGGTCTGTTTGGCCCATGACATCAGATGGGTTTGATTTGATCTTTAGTCGTATGGATGGGCTTGCATGCATGAAAGCTGACAACCAATGGATGGTCATCCAGAAGTACAATGCATAGAATGCGTTGGAGAGGAATAAGCCATGTGGGTGTTTTGGAGCTTACAAATAGAAGAAAATCTAGTCTGTTTGATGTTATGTACCACAACTGAATGTGGGGAAAATAAAAATAAAATGGCAGACATTGCAACTAACCTTGTACATTTGTACAGCACTGGCTGTGTCAGGCAGCACATTATTTGCTGTCAGAAAAAGGGCTCATCGCAATAATTTGGAAATGGAAACTGCTTGGAAATCATCTTGAAGTCATGTAGTTGATCACCCCCTGAATTTCTAGTCACATAATTGTGTCGGGTAATGTGATGTGGGCTTAAGGGGCCGATGGACATTTGTCTGACAGTACAGTTGTCACTAGTTGGCAAAATTCACTTGAAAGCTGAAGTGGTTTGGCTGTAAACCCAAACACAGACATTTATCCAAATATGTGACAAACATAAGTTGCTAGGTGGGTTCTTATGGAGATAACCTTACACCTTTTTTTTTAATCTCTCCCCCAACACCAGTGCATTGCAAAAGTATTTACTGCCCTTGAACACCACCACCATTCTCTGGATATTAAAAGATACTGACACATATTCTTCTAATAAGCATTTTTATTAATAAAATAAGTGTTCAGTTTATTTTTAAAGCCTTTTTTCCAATTTTTATCCTTTTACAAATATACTTTTGAAAAATATATAAATGCAGTGTCGAAAGTGTACTTTTCTGTAAAACTGTTTTCACTTTGTCATGGTTATGAAGTGTTGATTGATAGGCATAAATGGCACATTTATCAATTTAAAATGAAATCTACAACACAATAAAATTTACAGAAAGTGAAGAAGGGGTCTGAATACTTTCTGAATCCATTGTATCAGCCTCTAGAGTCTAAGGGACGCTGGCCTGGTCTGCTCAAGCCAAAGCCAGTAAGTCTGGGGCTGGAGTACTGAGGAGAGACCAGCTGTGTACCATAAGTGTCACTTGTAATCGGTGCTTAAGTGAGTGTAGGTTGGGGTCGGGCTTAGGGTGAACAAAACTAGACCTGCCTGTGACAAGTCTAGTGAACCCTATAATAATGCAGTTTCACATATGAAATGTATAAAGTCAGAACTTCAAATGTCATTATGAAAGACAAATGTTATGAGATTTTTTAGATGGCAGACCAAAAGTGACTTCATTTTTTAGGAAGTGCACTTCTGTGCTTAGAAATTTGTACGTGGACTGATCGAAGTGTGTCCATTATCCTTTTGATGCAATGGACTTTGGAGGCTAACTTGCAAATTTATCTTATTTCTGAAAGATTACAAAGTAATTACGCAGTATACCTAACCTCAGTGCCTCTTTATAATGAACTTTCTGGCAGGATTTAAAGTGTATCTTTTCCAGCATTGACATTTAATACAATCCATAATAAGACATTTAACAAAATTGAAATAAAATCTACAATTTACAGTTGCATAAGTTGAAGTTCCTGTATGGGAGTCATCTAGAATACAACACTTTTATGTGGGTAATCTTTCAATGTCTGCTGTGACATCATTTCTCTTGAAATTAACCTTTCAGAGCAATTGAACATGAAATGCCTGAACTATCATTTTTAACAGAAGCCCTCTTAGACTGAGGTAATGGCAGGGATTTATAGGCTGGCCATTGGATTTTCCTGTCTTACCACCTGATGGTGTTTTCAGTAGGTAGGTTGGAAGTATGAATCATAAATTCAAATGTTTGTGGCATTGCTAAATGCTTCAAGAATTGTTTTTCGATTAACCTTCCCTTTTGGGTTTCTGTTGCGAAGGAACCAAATGTAAGAAACTTTAACTCTGCACAGAACAGTCATTCTTTCTTAAGACACTGCTTTTCCATCGCTTCTGTGTATCTTATGATGTCGATTTTTGAGAACAAAAGTCCAAAGGAGCACAGGCCACTCTCCTTCTTTAAGATCGGGTCAGTAGTTTACCACAGCCATCGTACAGATCCAGTGATGCTGACTGCTGCAGTTGAGAGTTTCTATTGACTCTTGAGCCACACAGGCACAGTGCCCTCCTGCGGAGACACCCAAAGTCCACCTGAAAAAAAAAAATACGATATATATATATATATATATATATATATATATTTATATATATATATATATGGAAGAGAAGGTCTGTGATACGGTTTGCATATTAGCAGCTGGAGATCCACACAGGGAGAAAATGAATCACGTATCATAAAGTAGTTTTTATTCCTCAGCTTTCAGCCCCTGCCAGGGGCCTTCATCAGAGGATAATGTTTAGACTTACAAGAATCAAAGGCAATATATAGCAAGATTAGGTGGGGGTGGTATCAATTACCCACAACCCAGCTCCCCCACCCCACCACACCCCAAATAGTTTTGCTATATATTGCCTTTGTGTTCCTCATTAAATAGAGCTGACGTCTTTGTTTATATTGAAATTGTCCTAGAATGTCAATCTGTCCATGTCATATAAAAACGAGGACTACTATACACAATGTCTTATTACATCCAAAACTCAAAATGTCATTTAACGTGTTCTCGTGTTTGTATGTTGGAAATCATCTTTCTTATAATGAAAAACAAATAATGAAATATTCATCTTAGTAAAAGTTGCAGAGAGTTAAAACGTTAATCTACTAAACTAACTATTTTCAAAGTCACACACGTGAGCATGAAAAGTCTTTCAAGGGGCCAAGAACTTCTGGAGAAGTGAACCAGTTATTCACTCTTTCTTCACTTCCCAATCTAGAATGGTGAAATTGACGTCACTTCCTCCTCACTTTCAGATCCACCCCTTCAGCTCTGGATACACGAAAGCTCTGACGTCACAAAGAGATGTTGTCAGTTTGACCTTGAACGTCGCTTTGAGCAAATGATGGTCTGAGCGTTGCTATTTGTGCGACACATTTCTATTGCTAAGAATGAAAGGTAATGGAGCAGAGATTCCTGGCTGGAGGTCCAACTATTTTTGTTTCCTTTACAAAAGATATAATTTAAATTTTCTCTCTTCTGTCACCACAACTCATTTTTGTTAAAATGCTCAGGTCTACTTCATGAGATTATTACTTTATAGAATAAAGAATTGTATGGTGTAAATTATGCATATAAAAGGCAACTGGGCTGTTTCTACCATAAAAGTAGAAAACATAAAGCCGCTCACCGACTGTGATTAAAGAGCTCATTGTTCACCCATCTCCACTCCTCCTGTGGACTCCTGCTCAGGCCAATCCAAAACGTTAGGAAGCGTCTGCACTGAAGAAACAGAAACTCCTGAAGAGACAAAGGAATTGAAAGTGACCTCTCATGACCCAAACGCAACTGTGTTTTACTAATTTTTTGGGTTATTTGGTTATTTATATCTTTGAGCAATTTTTATACTGTGCATTTACACTCTTATTAGTTAACTTAGAACCAGTTCCTATTTTTCTCTTATACAAAGGTGACCTTCCTCATAGCCCTGTTCAAGGTAAAGCAACTTTATAGGATTGGTGGATGGATAAAGATGACATTAAAAAAAACAGGAGCCAGAAAGGATTGTGCAACCTTCTCACAATCCACCATATGTCTATGGAGGCATCTCTACATTATTGATAGGTGTCCCTGAGTAAATGATTTACTATTAGGTTATGTGTTGTATTCTTTTAAAAAGACCAATGAGGTATAACTCTTTCACATACTGATTGTAGTATTAGAGTGTTGTACCGTGTTAGCCATTATGAATTTAGTGAAAAGTCAAGCAAAATGACACCTTTTATTGGCTAACTAAATAGATTACAATATACAAGCTTTAGAGGCAACTCAGGCCCCTTCTTCAGGTGAGATTACATTACATCTCGCCTGATGAAGGAGCCTGAGTTGCCTCGAAAGCTTGCATATTGTAATCTTTTTAGTTAGCCAATAAAATATGTCATTTTGCTTGACTTTTCATCACATACTGCTTGAAACGGTCAGTAAAAGTCCATGCCTGCTTTTTCATTTTTTGTAGACCTTGAACACTTCTTCTGCCATGTCTGTGACTCCATGTTTGGTTTAACATATAAATGATTCGGTATGAGTTTTTATATTGAACATTCTAGGTGTGGCAATGACAGTGAACTAAGCCCTCGACCACATTCTTCCAATTCATTTGAAAGAAGCAATAAGCTATGGTTGTTTGAGTATCTGTGGTCTTTCTGTTTATTTGACTGAACCAGTGATGCAGGAACATCCCCAACACCAAAGAGCACTCTCTTCTATGAGCATGTACAGTAGTTCTATGGTTTGTCCTGATTTGGGGGCATAAGCACATTCATGATTCTGTTTAATTGTCTGTCTGCTCTGCTGACTCACCAGCCCCTCCTGGTCCTCAATCACAACAAGCTGAGCCCCGTGAGAGGAGCAGTGCTTCTTACTCTCTGCCCAGGTTGATCTTCTCACGGATATGTAGTAGCAATTGGCTTTCACTTGCATCCATGTCTCTGGACAGAAGGTAACTACCTTTGTTTCTGCAAAAGAAGCAAAAAAAAGAAGATTTTTACAGACTTGCTGTTCACAGCCTTCATTAGGTGGAGGTCATTTCATCAAATCTTCCAAAAGTCTGTTAATTATGATGACTGGATGTGGTGACAAGTGTTTAGAATTTGTTGGCAGAACCTTTGTCCTCAAAAGGCATGTTATAACATTTGTCCACTCGATGGAAGTATATGGGAAATAACTGGTTACACAGTAGGGTGGCATGGTGGTGCAGTGGGTAGCGCTGCTGCCTCACAGTAAGGAGACCTGGGTTCACTTCCCGGGTCCTCCCTGTGTGGAGTTTGCATGTTCTCCCCGTGTCTGCGTGAGTTTCCTCCCATAGTCCACAGACATGCAGGTTAGGTACATTGGCGATCCTAAATTGTCCCTAGTGTGTGCTTGGTGTGTATGTGTTTGTGCCCTGTGGTGGGCTGGCACCCTGCAAGGGGTTTGTTTACTGCCTTGCGCCCTGTGTTGGCTGGGATTGACTCCAGCAGACCCCCGTGACCCTGTAGTTAGGATGTAACAGGTTGGATAATGGATGGATGGTTACACAGTAAAAACAAATAAGTAAAATCTGTTGATTTAGCAGAGCGCAAAAAAATAGCACAATGAAATTAAAATCCTGTCAATAGACTACAGTCAACAACTGATTTCATACATTAAAGGAACTAAAAAAATCTGCAACAAAAATTTTGAAACTTTGAATTTCAATCAGAATTGCCTTTCCATCTTTCTGATACCAGAAATTGGGTGCCCAGCAATAACTGCTGTCAAGAGAGAGGGAAGGAGTTGCTACACTCAGATTAAAAGCTAGTCTGAGGGTTAATTCATTTTTCTTGCATAAACATATTCTTTCTTGTGTGCTTGATATAACTACACTATTTTGATGTTAATACAGAAGACCTTACTCATTCAAAATTTTATTCAGAGAACCGTACATTTTGTGACCATCCCTAAAAAGGAAATCTGTCTGTGAAAACTGTACAGCTATCACTCACATGAAGCCATAGTGGGCAGATAAATATTGGTAATATCTAGTATGATAGATATTTTTGTAGATTGTCTTTATTTGCAAAACTGTCTTTATACTTTTATTTTAATTTTAACTGACTGGGTGGATACAGGTGGCCGATATGAAAGCACATGAATAGTCTGCCTGAGCAAAGTCATTGGGAAATACACAGTCATTAGTCGAAGAGGTGTGTCAAGGATAACAAGAGAGGAAATGAAGTGTGGTAATACAGACAAAAGGTCTCTTGGCTGTTCTTTTCATGCAGAAGGCCAATACATCCAA
This sequence comes from Polypterus senegalus, assembly GCF_016835505.1. Lineage (NCBI taxonomy): Eukaryota > Metazoa > Chordata > Cladistia > Polypteriformes > Polypteridae > Polypterus > Polypterus senegalus. The sequence goes on from NC_053163.1 coordinate 8,984,862, forward strand.
GGGCCATGCCAGAGACCAATCAGCATAGTAAGACAGAGGGCCACCTGGTATTCTAAGCAAGATGAATTAATTATTATTCAGGTTGCAAGAATGTTATTTTACCAGCCCTCACATTGGTACTCTGCTCATAATGGGGCTTATTATCTATAATAAATTTTTAAAAAGTTCACCTTTCACTCCTGCCTGTTCTGGTACTCCGCCTAATTGCCCGAGGATATACTTGTCAAAGAAAGGAGTAGGCATGGAACCACAATAGCAGGGAATCCTTTATTCTTTATTTGTACAATAGCCTTTATACTTTAATGTTTCTGCTAGTCCATTTATCAGATAAATGCTCTGCATGCAGGTAGCCTGTGAAATTCCAGAGCAGGAATTGACTGGCTAACTAGCCTGGGGAAATACAGGTAGCTAGAACACTAACATCAATATTTGGTAACTGGTTTCAGAAAGTTAGTTTGTATGAATTTCAAATATCAAAGACAGGGACATATAACATTATGTGAGCATAGAAAGCGTAGACTGAAAGGAACAAGTAAATTTATGACTCTGGAAGAGAAGGAGTTTTTAGTTGATTACTTTCTTTCTTGTTTGAAACAAACATTTGTGCATCCTTTAAACTTGATATATTTCTGACAGGAACATGCATGGGCTGGAGTGGGAACGTTGAATCTGCTTGTGCTGTTTCAATAGTGAATGTGCTCCCACATTGAGCTGAAAAGATATGTCAAGAGGCCACATAATTTCTTCAAATTAAGGCTGATAAAAAAGGCAATTGAACAATGACCATGCTGAACCATATTGGATCAGGGAATAATCAAGGCATAAAGACAAAGAGCCACCTGGTACCCTATTATCAGGATGTCTTATTTTAGCCAACAAATTTGTGCTCTTCTTACTTTTTGGGCATATTCTCTATAATACTGTACATAATAAATAAATCTGCATCTTTTTCTTCTTCTTGTTCTGGTACTCTATCATGTTGCCTGAGGTCTTAAAGATAAAAGGTGGTGTAACATATGAGGCTTATAACAGGGATTTTGGGATATTTCATTCAGGCATATGTAATAAAAAAAAATATAAAGGAGAATAAGGTCACCCTAGGACCTATGACAAAACGTTACCATAAAGAAACAACCATTCCACTCTGAATACCTGTGCAGACTCATGTCCACTGAAATATCAGGGAGCCCTCATCTTCTAAACCTTCAATGGCTCTTGATTCCTCCTATTGTACACTGTGGCTTGAGGCTTCTGTTCACTCTGATTTGCTTAATTTGATGCCAGTCCTTGCTGACAACAGAATTTATTTCATTTTATGGATAGTTAGTATTTTTATACAGCTAGGGCAAGTCATCCTTATATTTGTAGTTTTTGAGGATATGTTCCAAGGAATTTGCACACCAAAACAGATTAATAATTTTCATCCCCTCACTTTTTGTTCTTTGATTTCTTTCCAAATATTTTATAAGTCGGATACTTCATGATTAACACACATAGATGTAACAAAGGACCAAGTAAGATGACGAGCTCTAGATCCCTTCATCATTTGAATCTCATTGTTAACTGCCAGTTGGCTAAGAAAATAAGTATCAATTAATACTGAGAAACCAGCTATTTAAGACTAAAGGAAAAAATTAATGATTGAAGGTCTGAAAAAGCAAAGTAAGTGAACATCACACAAAATGACTTTGAATCAGAGAGCAATCTAAATGTAATGACTGCAGTTTTAGGATCTGGATTTCACTGCCCTAATGATATCAGATTACATGACAAGGAGTTGCAAGGAATAATGAATTACACTATTCCTTTAGGACTTTTCTGCACAGTTTCACACTTCCAGAGTATTGTGAGCTCACTGCATTTTGAGAGTTAGTTAACACGTTGCCTGACAGCACTGTACACATATTTACCAGGTATGGTGAGTTCAGCAACAGTCTCAGTTTGTATTTTTCCCTTTCCCATTCTCTCATGCAGTGACGTGCGGTGACGTTCATGGCTGGTGAGGCACGGACTCCTTCAGAATCAGATTTACTTCAGAATACAGATTTAGATATGAACCCAAAAGAGTAGCTTATTCACTAATCAGTTGGCAGAATGCACCTTGACTACTGGTTATGTTTCATATCTCATCAGCATTCTTTACACACACATAGACAGGTAAGGCACATATTTGGACAAGAAAGAACGTTACATTTATAGCAGCAAGTGAGAAAGAGCGGAGAGAGCGCATTTGCTCCTCACCCTCCATGTGTTCTAAATTTGCCATTATAATTCCACAATTCATACTCATTCAATACAAATAAAAGGATAGAGCGGTGTACAAAAAAAACAACACAGATTTCAATTTTGACCTTAATTGAAATATTTAGTTGTTTTGAAAAGCTTTTAATTCTGATGCTTTAATCAGTTTTAATACAGACTGTTCAACAAAAGGATAACAAGATGAACAAAAGAATATTTTATTTAAGGTCAAAATTTAGTTTTTAAATATGGGATTT